>NW_009710505.1:57770-76899 GCF_000703405.1 Apaloderma vittatum | reverse complement strand
TGAACAAGCAAATTGTTGTGGAATACAGCTATGGTAGATCCGCATTAAGTATAATGTAATGAAAATGCATTTGAAAAACTGTAAACAAGAGGACAAAGTTCTGCAACAGCTGGCTCCTCCTTGATGAAGCATTCTTTCTCTGTTCCTGAAGAGAGTCTTGCCTCCCTTTTGGGGTATATTTGCTTGTACTGATGTCGGACCCATGTGTTAGTAGTTGTACTATTAAGGTGGTGCTCCGAGGGTATTGGAGCTTCTCAATATTTAATTTAATAAGCTTAAAACAGTAGCACCTCATCTTTTACCGATTAGTCACAGGTTAAGTGATGCATGTTTCCTTTTTAGAGGTAAAATAATATGTAGGCATCTAATAGAAAGATACTGGAAATAGTTCTCTATTTTTGCAGAGTAGAAATGGTTGGTACTATTTTATTAATCTTGTACCCCTGCCGGATACACAGCTACTTACTGTGACTCAGGGTACAGCACAAAGCTTTGTCCACTGAATCATGCTTTAAAACAAAATTATGACATTGTCTTTGCTTTCCCAAAACGAAATCTGTGTCCAAAGCAGTTATCTCTCTTGAAAATAAAAAATACCCTTGCTTTCCCGGCTCATCTGTAAAATGTACCAGTCCCAGGCTGAAACTAAATAATGGCAAAATCACTCAATTTGTTCAAACAGAAGATTTTTCTAGGGGGGAAAAAAAAGTTATTTAGGATCTTGGCCAATACCCACCACACTTTTTGAATTTCCTGAAGCACTGCACAGACAAAGAGAATATTTCATTCTGATACCATGAAGATATAAATATCCTGCAAATATAAGAATATTTATGAGAAAGAAAAAATGGTGTATCTACAAGGAGAAAATACCACTTAACAATAACACTTGTTTTAATAGTGTCTTATCCCCATATCTATGGTTATGAATGCTGCCCTTCTGTTACATATGTATGGAAATATAAGAATGATTGAGATTTTTTTACATGTCCATAAAAATGAAATTTGATGGACTTGTGATCGAGGGTCCTATTCATGAAGATGGTGGCTTTGTCATGGCGGTTGCAGTGAGCTCCATCTGCTCTTACATGTAACAGCTATGAAGCGTAGGTCTTGGCTTACAGGCGTTTAAAGACAAGTAATCCCAGCATAGTTTGTTTTCTAGAAATGTTTTAAAAGCTGAAGGGAGGGTTTTAGTAGAGCAGGGGATCATAACTTCCTTGCTTACTTAGTTGTATATATATTAGTGTTTTTTTTTTTTAAACTACTACATGCATTCACCTTTCCCGCCACTTACACGTTTACTTTGACATGCCTGTTCACCATCTCAGCAGAAATGGAAGCACAGAAAATACCATCTGAACATAAAAACTTTTTTTACTGTGAGGGTGGTTTAACATTGGAGCAGGTTGCTCAGAGCAGTTGTGGAATCTCCCTCCTTGGAGATGCTCAGTACCAAACTGGAAATGGCTCTGGGTGGCTCTAGACCTCCAGGAATACCTCCAGCCTCAGCTGCCCTGGGCCCATCACCTGCTCAGCCCGCGCGCACGGCTGCAGTAATCCAGCATCCTCTCTGTGCCTCATGTGTTCACGAACGTGCGAGGCATAGCCTGCTGCTGTGAGGCATTAATGATTAAATGCAAAATGAGGACTAAGTCACTTATGTGGAGTAAAACACTTGCTGTAGGGCCATTCAACTATTCCCGCATTCACAAATACAAGGAGGTTGGTGCAGTGTCTCAGGGAATAATAACCAGATGTTTCCATAGCGTCATGAATTGCAAGCATGTTATGTCATGTTTTAAATCATCTATTTCTGAACTCTAGAAAATATTAATTGGATAATGTGCTAGAGAATTTGTTTAGAGTAGCTCAGCGTCAATCACGTGTTAACAGGATAGGGAGTGAGTGCTTATACTGTAAGAAGAATTAGAGTGCCAGCTTTCAAGTAGTCCAGAACATTAATCTTTCTAACTCTAGTAGTTTTGAGAAGCTGACTGCTCAAATCATTTATAAAAGATCATTGAAAAGATATTTAATTGATCACTGAATTAGTCAGTATGCTTTACTTTTTTTTTTTTAAAAAAAACCCCAAAACATTAGTTTTATATTGGTGATCAAAAGAGAGAAAATCATATCCTTGTTTGTCCTTTGATCTCAGGAAAATTACTTCTGTTTATTGCCGTTGAGTTACGTCCAAGGGTAGTAGCTAGTTTTAATACTAAGGGAAATGAATGCAGTTTGAAAAACAGATGCCCTTCTGCCTTTAGATATTTTACATTCTTAGTGAGTCTACATCCAATGTGACATGCCAGAGTGAAAATAAATCTCTGACATGCATGTTTTATGTATTGAGACAAGCTGCAATTTGGCTGAGGACAAGTACATAGGGAATGAAACCCGACCAACTAAATTGTTCCTGCGCATGAAGATGTGAAATTTAAACTCAGTATGCATTCTGTGCATCAAAGTGTGCATAGGTAAATGGTAACATTTCCTGCATGTGTAAGGTGAGAAAAATGGTTATTTTTACTTGAATAATAGGTTTCCTGCAGCACAGATTGTTTAAGGCTGCTGCAGAGGTGCTTGTAGTAAAAAAGAGGTGATTTGAAAGTACCAGATTGGTCAGGCTGTGTGGTTTTTGTCTTACAGTGTTCTTTTGCATATTACATGGTTTTGTTGTTGTGTTTTGGTAATCAGGCTGAAAGGGATCCCTCTAACTCTTGTTCAGTTTCAGTAAACAAGTCTCTCATGCTACTCTTGCCCATTTGTGCTCAGACACGTTATGTTTTATGTCTGGACTTGAACCAATACTTTGAGTGGATTGCCTATCTAATCTTTTTTTAGGTTGGGGAGAAATGACTTTCACAATTATTATAGTACAGTACGTATTTCATTTTGAGATATTGTTCTTTCTTGGTTTTAAGAAGCAATATAATTACAATTTTTCGTAGAGTGTGCTTCTATAGTTGTTTCTGGCTCCATTAAGACTAAGTGGTCTTTCTCTAATCAGCATTTTATTGTTATGTGTTTTCTGCTAAAGTGATGCCTTCTTTTCTCATGCCAGGAATGAGATTGCTTTAGAAATAACAATAACAAAATTAGTAAATGAGAAGTAACAATATTTTGGTATTGTCCAGCTTGATTTGCAGGTGAGCTTTTGTCGGTTGTAGAATGGTTCGGACATGAGTGCTGTTTAGGAGCCTAACTGCTGGGCACACAAGAGGTCAAGAGAAGAATGATTTTGGAGAGGAACCAGATTTTTCTTGTCTTTCTTGCTCTTTTTTTTTTTTTCTCTCTGGTCCTTGGGTGCTGTGTTCTCTGACTGTCCCCAGGCACTAACCTGGTCTCTTCCTGTAGGTTTGGACCCTATAAGCCGCTTCCTTTTTAAAACAAGAGTGAGTGGAAGGGCTTGCTTGCTCTCCTTTGCTCTAGTTGAACAGGTGTCATGTTGCTGCGCTGCCGGGTTTTTTCAGCTGTCTCTTTTGAAAGTGAGTGGGAAACTGCAGGTGCATGCAAGCCATGGGGAGGAGAGAGAAAAAGTTCACTCCAAATTCTGAAGTTTTTATTATTATTCTTATTTTTAAATTCGGATCTTCAGTTCTTAAGAAGATGCCATAGATGTCATGTGAACATAGATGTTTTAATACAAACTGGAAGAAGTTACATGTGGTAGTAAAACCTATGAAATGTGTAGGAGGGATTGAAAACATCAAAGGAAAAAATTACAGTGGTGCTGCAAGGTACGCAGAAAAAATTGTTACCATTCTCCTTTGGAGATAAAAAGCCCAACCAAAAACCTAAAATGTACCTACTGAATTGGAAAGCAAAAATGCTTGAGAGATGGGGATTTTTAACAGTTCTTCTTTGTAGCTGTTTTGTAAGGAAATTGAAGCCAATGCAATGCTTGCATCCCTAGCAAGAACTTTTCAAAGTCTGGCTTCATGTGTATATATTTTTTTGACATTTGAATGCTGTATTGGGGCAACACTAGATGTGTGTTTGCTGAAAGCTTTGGAAGAGAAGTGAGGAAGACTGTGAGGATATGATTGAGAGAACAGGATAAACGTTTTCAGATTTGGAAGCAGGGAGTCTGCAGTGTTTCCCAGAGGTGGGGAAGAGCCTGAGAGGTGACGTTGCAAATACCATCGTCTGCTTTGGGCTGACTTGAAGATTGTGAGCCCTGAAGCAGCATCTTCCCCCTTGGCTGGCTGACTGCACCAGTGCTGTTTGCATTTCTACCCTGCAGAGCGTTCCTGCCTCAAGATCTCAGAAATTCTTGCCTCTTTGCAAGACTCTGGCTCCAGGAGTCTCTGTTATTATCCCTTTGTGTTTCCCAGTACTGCTGTGCTCAGGGCTGTGGGCAAGATGGGAAAGAGACAACAATGAAGGGGAGTTTTAGCGAAAGGCCAGAGCGGACAGAGCTGGGCGAGCAGGAATTGTGTGTGTGTGTGTAGCAGCTTTTGGAGCAGGCAAGGGATACTGAGGTCCTGTCTGGCAGGACAGATATGTACAGAGCTTGGCTGTGGATCAGAGTAGGGGTGCAGTGGGTGGGAGCTCTTGGGGCACTTTGCAGAAGTGGTGTTCAGGCTTCCTGCCAAACATCCTTAGGGCAGGAGAAGTTCAGACTACCACAGAGAAGAAGGGATCTCTATATAAGAGAGCTTTCAAAGGACCAATTTAAAACGTACAAATGTAGATAACCTAGCTAAGAAATATCTCAGCCCAGTAAGGCACTTAAGGGATTCGCCAAAGAAGCTCTTTAATATGATGGTGGTGAAATACTGAAACAGGTTGCCCAGAGGAGTGGTGGAGCTTCTATGCCTGGACGCATTCAAGGTCAGGCTTGATGGGGCTCTGAGCAACCTGATCTAGTTAAAGATGTCCCTGCTTTAAAGGTCCCTTGGAGCCCAACACATTCTATGATTTGGTGAGTGTCACACCTCCATTGTCCTGCTCTTCACAGCTCCTGTGCTTGAAGTTTTCCTTCTTGAGTCAGGGCCAAAGTGGGGCAAGGGACTTAAGTAGCACAAAGGGAAGGGATTGATTTAGTGATCTATAAAAAGCTATAATTAAGAATTACCAAGCTTTTTGGAGACCTAGCATTTATGCTGAATTTCAGGAATAAGTAAAATAGATCCAGCTTGTCAGGACTTTATAAATAAATCTTCTGAGATTGTTTAGCTGGCACATTCTCTGATTTTCCTGAAGAAATACAGATGTTGATTTAGTAAGAAATTTAAGAATTTCTGGATTTGATTTTGTTGAAATTTTTTGGCCTCCTCTCCTGATGGGAGGCATGATTCTGCAAGCATGGAGATGCAAAGCGATCTCCCTCCTGTGGCTTCCCCTAGCAGTGAGAGCGCTGAGCACCCGGGAGGACTGAACTGCAGATGGGTAAGCTCTGGAAAGTCAACTCAGAAGACAGTAGCAGAATTGGAGTAATGCTTAAATACAAGCAATTAATAGCTTTGTTGGAGGGTGGAGAAGCAGATTGTGTCATGCTAAATGGCTGCTGCAGCAGTGTCACACGCTGATGCTCTTGGGGGCACAGCCACCGGAAACCCAAGTTTGAGAATTGCTGCTGAGATTGAGTCTTTACATTGACAGCCTGCTTGATCAATAATTACTGAACAGTCATGATTTATATAATTGTAATATCTCCACAAAGGAGGCCTGGGATGGATTTAAGCAAATGATGTCATTATTTCATACATGATTTAATGAACGCTGTTTAACTTGTGTGTAAATCAGTTTTCATTTGGCAAGGCACTATGAAAGACTTTTTGGTCCTTTGGCAGCAGAGCCAGGGAGTTGCTGATGCTTTCATTTTTTTTCTTGGCTCTTGTTAGTTTACAGAATCAGGCCAATTACATGAAATTTATCTGTACTCGGTGTGGGTGGGTTGAACTGGTGGGTCTTAAGGAAGCTAATTCACAACTTTCTTGTACTTCCTCTATTGATCACTGTTAATGTATATTGTATATACAATATATTTGTATATATAGGTGTATATTTTTAACTGCTTTGCATCCAAAGGGGCTGCAGCTTGACCATATTAATCAAAATATACCCTTCCATTTTTTTCCTGTAATAAGAAAAGAAGAACACATCAGCTTCTGACATCTTCTTTTTAAACAGTGTATTGCTACTGGAAAAAGTGACCAATTTGTATTATGAAAAGAAAATGAAGTAATCATCTTCTTTTTTAACATATCTTAACATCAAGCAGCTAATAATCCTCTTTGCTTCTGGAGCCGGTGGGATAACTTTCTCTGCATTTTTCTTTGGGTTACTACGTCTAGAACATAGTGAGCAGCAGATCCCCCCTAGCATCAGTCTTGGGAAACTGAAAAAGATTGCTGATTGTTACGATGTTTGCTGCATAATGTTTGGGGACTTGTAAGTAATGTTGCCCAGATGTAAGACTATGTTTCTTTTTAGTGTTTGCTCTTCTGAGAAAACAGTTTTGAGGTATCTCATTATAATTTAATCAAATTTGTACCTAGGGAGAGGCTGAAGGAAACTATGTGGAAATAATTTGTAAGTTAATATCTCCAGCTGTAATATTACAATACAGTGATTCAAATTAATGCCAAGTTTTTTCTGGTTTTAATAGAGGATATCTTGCCTCTTGGCTATTTTAACAAGCCTTTAATGCCACGTGAACCAAACTGGTAAATACAGATGTTTTAGCTTTCCTCCTTTTTATGCAAGTTTAATATCAAACTGTTTAAGAGGAACATAGCAGAAAGGAAATTGATCCATTTGAATGTGGTGACTTTAGAAATGGAGTAGTCTTTATTTCTATAGGGTCCAGAAAAGAACATTTCAGGAAATTGCTCTGTCTGAGAAGGTCAGATGTTCCTGGGCCAGGTCCTGTCCTCGCCTGCACAACAGCACACTGTGAAATGCATGGAACAGATTGTTAGTTGACCTAGTACTTAATTTACAGAAGCAGAAAGAAGACCTGAAAAGATAAATCACTGACATACTGAGAATTCAGTAAATTTAAGTTTATAGGAGATTTGGAGCAGAAATTGCCTTGATTTACTTCTGATGGTATAGTTTCAGTACTTGAACAGAATGGTAACATTTGGTGTTAATTCTTTATCCTTGAATCTTTTTAGGCATAGGCTAGTTTTATAACAAAATAATTTCTGTCTGCATTGCCTTCCAAAAATGTTCTTGCCCCACCAAAATTCTATGATATTGCGAAGAGCTGGGAACAACCTAATTTCAGGTGTTTTCCTACAGAAGCTTTTCCTACAGAAGCTTTTAGCCCATTGATTACTTCTTTTCCCATGCAGGAGGGAACATCTTGATGCCTGGAGATAGAAGTCTCTGGCGTTTATGGATGAAACTCAGGAATGCTGCAGCTCGGCAAAAATTGTGCTGAATGAGTGACAGACTGGCAGAGCAAACCACACCACATACGCTGCTGCTTGAAGCCGGCTGTTCATACTAGACCGCTGAAATGGCTAAATTGTGATTTAGCATATTCCACAATTTACCATGCAAAGTATTTAATGTTTTCTCATTTTCACAGCCAGGGTCTTATTTTTTTTTAAGTAACAGGATTAAAGGCATAACTGTAAACCATTTATTTCATTACATCTCTTTCATCATGGCGAAGCACCTTGGGGAAGGTGGATGAAAATGTCCGTCCAGGCAGCACTGACACAGGATGAATAGTTTCCCAGTGCTTCAGAGTGTGGGAGTTGAAACTGAGTTTCATACACTCATAAAGAGGCTCTCAACAGCCTGGACAAGGAATTTGTGGAGTTGAGGCCCTGTAGAGCATCTTGGGAATGTGGTGCTTCCTCTTGCACAAACTTCACTGGGGGCATTTTATTGCAGCTTCTTGTTCTTTTAATTAAAATTCACCCCTGCACAAGTATAGCATGTCCTGTTTTGAGAGCGCCGGTTGGAGCAGAGATGTGCGTCGGCCTCAGGTGAGCTGCTGATCCCCTGCTGTTAGTGGGGTTCAGTTGCTCTTAAGTATCTCTTCTTACTGCGTGTGTGCATTCTTCTCTCTTGCTGTCCTAAAAGTATTTGGGTGGATAAAGTCTTATGGCTGAAATGACAGTCTGAGACATCTGGAAACGTTGAAATCAAAAAGCTGTTTGAATATCTGTCTCTGGCCTTAGTGTTGCACAAGTAAAATATTTCAGCACAAAATCTGCAAAATAAACCTAATGCATTACATTTTTAGTGGCAGAGAATTTGACGTGACTGTCATGACTCATTCTGTGTTTGGGAAGCTTTTTGCGAGAGCAGAAATTATGTATTTTCTAAATCATTCTCTGACAAGGCAGGTGAAGAGTCTAGGAATCTGTCATAGTAGATAGCTACAAACCTGAGTAATTAAAACTCCACTGGGAACATGCAACATACTAGTTCACAGAATTTTCTTCTAAAAGTCTAATTTGACCCCTAAGAACCCTGCTAACACTTTGAAAGTTGCATTTTCTATGCTAAACTGTTAATAACTAATCCACTTTGACTAACAAACACGTTGAGCTTAGTGAAATTTTCATGCATTTTAAGTCATCCACAAAACCAGAGAGGTTTGTACGTAGGTGGTCTCTGCCATTTGACTTCTCTGGGTGCTGTGGTGCTGTGTCTGCCAAATTCTCAGCTGCTAGGATAACAGGGCTTTTGCAATGATGCCTCCCATGTCCATCTCACTTTAGTTTTCTCTTCCCGGCAACTTTTGAACTCGGACTCTTTTCAGACAAATTTAACAGGGAGGACTGATCCCGCAGATGATTGTTTCCTATAACTGGCATTAAAACGAGCAGTATGGTAGAGAAACAACGGTATGAGGTTTGCTTGTCATGAACAAACGGCAGGCAATCCACATGAAAGACTAAATATTTGACTTTGCTAAGCCTGGGAAAAATTTCAGTAGGGTGGGAAAACAACTTTCACTAAAGACTGCAAGTCTGAGAGGCAGACCCATTGAAAACCACACAATAGTAATTCCTCTGATTATGGAGGCAGAAGGAAGAACCAAATAGTTCCTTATTCTTAAGATATGTAGAGAAGCTATTCCTGTAAGGCATACTTCCAGGCAGTTATTTCATCCTGTGAGTGACTAATGATAAAAATGTCTGTTGCATAAATGGGATTCTGCGTTGAAAGCTTCTGAAACTGAACTGACACCACATTTGTTAATTTTCTTTTTATATACCTAGCGCCACAGTAGCCGAGGTTAGCAGGGAAACGACCATCTACAGACCAGAAGATTATAGTTGCCGAAGGATAAACTGGATTTGACTTCATTAGTGCACAAATGATAAGTTTGTGAGGAGTTATTATAGCATTAATCAACTTGATGGATTGGAAATATGACAGAACTGAAGCAGCGTGTAATATTAGTGCCTATTATTCTACAAATTATGTCTTCACCTACATTCATAAGGCAAGAGTCATTGCCGTGCGTTAAAGATGTTACACACTTTCTTCTCTTGTGGAGGCCTGTGACATCCCTTCAGCAGTTGTTCCTCCTCCTTTCCCCCCAGCAGGGTTTTCTTTTCCCCCGCAGCAGGGCTGCGTGTTTCACCTTACAACTTAGTGAAGGTGTCTTGGGAGCTGATATTTGAATTTAGCTTGCACCTTATGAACTGGGACCTCTCATGTAGCAGTGTGTATTTAAACTTCCTGCTTCATCAGAAAAAAATATATCATGCTCTCAACATCTTGGAAGAAAGAGCGTGAGTGGCAATTGGAAGATACGGGACAGATAGCGAGTGGGTATTTAATTCTTTGATTTCCAAAGGATTGCATAGGCTTTGCGTGTGCATCTCTGGTATCGTGGAACGCGATCTGTTGCATGCAATTCTGAATGCATGCTGCAAAGTATTTTTTCTAGGACATGAGTAATAACTTGTGGATCTTAGTGTGAGGTTGATTATTTTAAAATCCAGTCTGCACAGTGATAGCAAAATCAATTTTCTTTTATTTGATCTGCGTACAAAGAACCAAAGGCCTCGATTCAAGTCTCCTGAGCATGTGGTCACCTCATCCAAACATGGACAGAATTGTGACCTCCCCTCCGGAAACTGTCAGGTACCACGTGCCAGGGGTATTATTCATTCGTTTTCTTAGAACTGCTGAAATTTGGAGTGTAAGGTGTACTAATGAAGGCTGAGATTTTTATGTGACTGTTTGTCCTCCTTTAATTTATTTGTCAGAAGACATATATTAGTGCACAACTAGACTGCGAATCAGTGAAAGCAAAGATTTTAAACTACCCTTGTCCTTTCCTTTCTTCAATTTGGGCACGTGCTCCTGTGTACTAAGACTGTGGGATAAAGACTTTCATATCATGACTAAATGAAATTAGTGTCAGCAGATACGGTTCATGAAAATCTATATGTTACCAGTTGAATGTGGAGGAAGATTTAAGCTGATAAGGGCAAACAAGTTGTAACAAATACTCTGCTTGTGTTTTTTTTTACAGCATGCATATGGCCTTAGCAGTGTTGCAGTTTTGGGTTCTGTGCACCAAGAAGCTCTTGTATATACATAGATATGTACATATACCTATATATATAAATATGTGTATATATATAGGTATATATATTTATGTATAAAATAGGCTACTTCCTGTTTGGTTCGGAGTCCAAGAACTGGATATAAATCTGACATTTCAGCCCAAAGAGGGTCAGGTAAAAGTTTTCGGAGGAGATGGGCTGGTGCAGTTTGAAGTTCTCCATATCAAAAGGATGTTTTCACTGGTTGGCTGGAGCATTTATGAGATCAGTGTACTTTTGTGACTTAGTTACATCTCTAAGTATCTCAGAGAGTCCAGCAGTTGTATGTTTGCTAAAGTATAGTAATAACAGTCTTAATTTCCTTATTCCATTTGCTCTCACAAGACTTCAGTTAACCTGAATAAATGCGTGTTAATAAATTATTTTAAACAATTAAGGCTATAGTACCACAAATGCTATCTTAGTTGCATTTTATTTAAAGAAATAAATGTACTTCCACCTCAGGAATTTTTACTTCAGGGCAAAACTTTAATAGAGGGGTGTAAAACCCATAACTGCTACAATAAAACATAAAACATTTTTTCATGACACTTAAATGTGATTACTTGCTTTCTCATGCCCGTACTTGTATAGCTTTGATTGGCTCTGTTCCTTAATGTTAGAGGTACTGACCTTTGCAAAACTGTATACAGTGTTACAAGCTTTACAATTCAGTGTGGCTTTCATAAAAGTTAATACTTCATGAGTATCCAAAAAGAGTGACAATCTGAAAATTGTGCATCTTTTTCCTTTGAGTTCTAAGGGCAAAGATGCGAAGGACCTTACTGGAGCCAGGGGTGTATTTCTGTTTGAACCACTCATAGTTGGTTATAGACATTACTGCTTTTAAAAAGAATATCAATTTTGTTTACAAATAGCTGGTTTGAGTAGAACACAAAGTTTGAATTAGTATTTAAAAATAGATTTTTAATCAGACAAGGAGTGTAATGGAGACAAAACAACGTGAGCTGTTGTCTTAATACTACCATTAACAGTAAATCAGTACTGATTATTATTTTTGCCTTCCCATAAATTCAAGTGATATATGATTGATTAAGTGCAATGGCTCTCAACTGGAAGATGTGATTGTCTTTTATTTCTTTGTGGTTTTTTTTTAAACAACTATTCAACTGAACAACTGATGATGCAGCTTTTTTTAATGCATATTGACATTCCCATTTTAGGGTTGACCAGTGCATCATTTAAAGCAGGAGGTAGTCCCAGTTGCCCTGGTGGGTAGGTTGCTGACATGCCCATGCACCTGGCTTTATGAGTATTTTATAGGACCAGCGAGGACACAACCTTAAAAGGCAGAAAGCTTTTCTGTTCCCCCAAAGCAGTCTTCACACTTGGTTTGGAAGTTTGTGCCTCTCTCCTGTGTGCCCTGTTCTGTTCTTTCCCGAATTCTTGGTTTAGTACCTTAATAAATAGTACCTCTTGAGAGTGGCCAGAGTTGCGATGGGAGTGTACACAAGGATGTCTTTATGGTGAAGGGGAAAAGTTGCTTGAGCTGCTTGAGAATTGTAAGGCCATTCTGTAACATAGCTTGACTTTTAGCTTTTCTAGCAAGTGAAATTTTGGGATTTGGGTTTCTGCTCTTAGTTGTCCCTCCGTGAGCAGGAGAGAAGTGTGGGAGAAGAGAGTGATGGTGGGATGTTTTTAGGGCAGGTTAAATCTCGCATCAGCGTCTTTGTATTTTGAGTTCCTGCTCTAAGTAATGTTTGTGTTCAGCCGGCATCTGCAAGCACATTGTTGTTTGGCTTTCTTAATTAATTCCTCTTCTTTCCACAGCCGCAGAGCCTTGGCCTGAAAATGCTGCGTTGTATCAGCAACTGAAGGGTGGGTACACTGTTTTTTGCAGTTAATAATTGCTTTATTTTTAGAAAACGCATTAAATATGCACTAAGATAATTAACTGCAAGGAAGCGTAGAAACTGTTAAAAGAGTCCTTTGTGTTGTTTGTCTGGTCAGAGGTTTTAGCTACGCTTGCATCTGCCAATATAAACCAGCTATTCACGGCCTATAAGGTCCTTGGTTTATTATTGACTCATTATATTGGCTGCTGTAGGCAGTGTAAAATTATGTGGTTGCAGGCACAGTTGGCAGATTTACTGCACCAATAGCTGAGGCAGCAGATTTTTGAAGTCTTGTGGTAAAGTGGGCTCTCAGTAAAAAGGAACTGTTAAAATGTATAGGCTAGGATGGTTCAGGCTCCCTTTAGCAGCTCTTCATATATCATCAGATCACATTATGGCCCCCATTTGGGGCTCAGCAGCCTGCTACAGTTGTCAGAAGACTGCAAAGTAATGAAGACTAATAGGTAGCAGCCCTAGTCTTCTAAGCATGGAATTTTTATTGCAGTGAACTTGTCATCTTTCTTTTGTGTGACAGACCTAGACACAGTGTGCAATATTAACTGCAAGCTGCTTTTATAGGTTTCTGAATGCTTTTACTTTTTAGCCAGCGGAGTTATGAAGATGCGGTTTTATTTAACTTTGATTAGAAGAGGAGTAATTGGCGTAAAACTCAAGCATTTGGTTTTTAGTTGTGAGCATTTTTTCTTGTACGTTGGTGTTAATGTATGAAAAATGCAATTGCATTTGCAGGAGAAATATTCCTGGTATTCTTTTTTTTTCTCTTTCCTTTTTTTTTAGTATTCGTGTCACAGGTTTTCTAGTCCAGCTGCATAGTAATTATATATGTGCTTCTTATTTCATGCATAAGAAATGCAACCCAGAATGGCTTGCAGTTACAGGTCGGTAGCTAAATGGGCACTGTTTTTTGTAATTGTGTTTTTTGTTTTTTCTTTCAACAGAGGAACAAATTTTGCTTTCTGATAATGCATCTTCCCTTGCTGTTCAGGTAAAATGTCATCTTTTCTATAAACTAGAGATGTTAACTCCATTTTATTATTTGAATTATTATCTCGCTAAAATATGTGTATTTAGCTAAGTGAATAATTTAAGAATTAGTTCTGTCAAAATGAGTGACTTAGTTACTGCTCTGATGCGCTTTATGTTGTCATCGAAGTGCCAGAGCCTAAAGGATATGAAAATTTTAAGAGACCTCTACAGAGTGCCGCTGCTTGTACTTGTATTTATATTGGTCTATGTTTGTATGATATCTGCTTGCCTACCTACTCTGGGAACTGTGCATGGTTCACATCTTTTGTCACTTGGTATGCTACTTTGCCTTTTAACATCGTGCATGATGCTTGCTGGTTATTTAATTCTCAAAGCTGATACTGCCCCAAACTTGAGACATGTTTGCTACATGCTGTGGGCATCAAATCCTTACACGTCTTCGGTAGGTTTTGTCAATTTCATCGTGTATACAAGGTTGGGATCCAAAGTGGTTTTTAGAAATAGTCCATATAATTGACAAACTTGCATCTCTAATTGACTTAAAATCACCTCTGTGGCTGTGGAGTCCATGTAAATTCCATTAACCTGTTTGGTTCAGCAACCTCAAATCTCGAGGGGATGTTTTCCCCATTAGTAGAGAGGGCCTGGCTGTCAGAAGTGATGATGAGCAGGATGTCTGTAAGGTTCCTGATCTTCAAAGCGACTTCCCTGCTGCTTTGCATAGTAGGGAGTTGGGCTTGTCCCCTGCTTCTTGCTTTGTGTGTGCAGTTTAGCTCAGAGCAGTTTGAGCAAGCAGGCTTTGAGGGCTGCCCAGAAAGGCACGTCCCAGCCCAAGTGGGATGCTTGGAGACTGTAACTGACATTACCGGTACAAAGATTAGGATCATTTGATCGTGATAACTGCTTCCAAGATCTTTTTTCTTCCAGCCTGGCAACCTAGGAAATACCTCCAAGAATAAATTCTGTCACAGCAGGAAGATACCTTTATCCTTTGCTGGAAAGTGGAGTCATCTTTGATACACCAAATAAATGGGGCAGCATTTATTTGTTTGGGCGGTGTGTTTCATATCGTGCCTCACAGTAATGCAAATGAGTTTTTCTGTTGCTCACTTGATCTTGGTTTTCGTTTTTACTCCAGCAAATGTATTTTCTGTGGTTCTCATGAATTTTATTACCATCTAACAATATGTGTAGGTGTGGGTTGTATTTAAAACACACACAAAAAAGAAACAACAATATAACCCTAAAATTTCCTTTTCTAATGCATCATTTTGCTTTGCTGTTTCCAGTCCATTGTTATCCTACACATGTCACTTAGATGATAAATTAACTATAATGTATTAAAAATGCTTGGTTTTCTTCAATATTCTCTAGCTGGACAGCTGATAGTAGCCATGACTATAAATATGTCTCTAGTAGATATCTGATCTTAAACTTCATAGAACAGTTTTGTATTGGGGAATCATATCTCTCCTGAAGAATCTGTGTAACATGGTTGTGACTGAGAGAATAGCTGTCCTTGGTGTCTTTGATCCATTTTAAAATGAGCTAGAATCTGCAGTTATGTATTGCTATAGCTTAGTAATCAGAAAGCTTTAAATATAATGGTGTGTTTTCTGTAAGGAAATTGCCGAGTTCCTCTGGTTTAGCATTTAATTTTTATTCTCATGAGTCCCTGTGTATCTTTTTGCTATTTTTTTTGGTTGGTTGGTTCTTTTATTTTTTTTAGGATGTGTGTGTGTTCTTTTCCTGAGGAAGAAATAGGAATGGGGCATGGGAAGAGCTAGTACCTAGGACATTTTTCCTCACTATTGCCATTCCTTTTCCCCATGTTGCTGATTTGGGACACATGAATATCACCAGAGCAGATACATAGCTTGTTCATGGCTTGCTGAACTTCTATGTGGTGAAAATTGAATTTTGAGTCCCTCTGGTGAAAAGAGCATGTGGAATCAGCCGCCATCAAATTTTTAAGGAACACGGTTCACAACAAGACTCTAAATGTGCTGTAACTGGTCTTTCAGATCTTTCTCAAAATCTCCTTGCCAGCACCTCTTTGTAATGCTACTCTGGGGTAGCTCTTACAGGACATGTATGCAGATAGGTACATGTTAAATAAACAGTAACATCCTATGCCACAGTAAGTAATTAGACACAGTAAAAGTTGAGTTTTTTAAAATTGATGACTCTGCAATACAGATGGCGTTTCCTGTACTTTTAGTCACCAAAGCAGACTGAGTAGACAGCTGAGCAAGTTACTCTCCGTGTAGGTGTAACAGACTGTTGGAGGCATTTTGTTCATGTTAATGAGTAGTGAGGGCTGTGGATTGAACACAGGAAGTTAGTTTAGTCTTGCTGTTTTAATAACGATTGGTCTTAGAATTTCTCATTGTGTAATGAAATCTGGACTCCTGACTATAGCTACGTGTCAGATAAGAGAGGGGAGGACAGAGTATTCTGAGCATTGCTGAGTAACTGGTGGTGCCTTCAGTAGTTAAAACCTAGCCAAACCAACAACAAAAAAATAGGAGCTCTCATCTCTGAGGAGAACCTCTCTTGCTGATTCTGGTAGTGGTGGTGTTTTTTAATTCTCTTTTGCCCATTGTCGTACTTGGAAACAGACTAAGTTAACAATTCCCTTGTCTTTTACCGGCTTCAGATCCTTTATATTTGCTGAAAACGCATCACAACTTCACATGAGCTTGTGCATTAACTCTGGTACGTCGTGGTGTTTAACTTTAAGTATATTATACAGCCCTGTTGAAAGTGAAGCTCATTTCATCCTGGGCTGCAAAATCTTGATATTGAATGAAGTTTTGTTTTCACCCTATATGAATTAAAATCAAGGGAAAATACTACTCAGTAACTATTATCCAGCTATAGGAAAGAGCATGTTGTACATAGAATGAAGGCTCCATTCTCCTTGTGAGACGTTCAGCCCTCTTCCCGTTAAAGTTAATGAAAACACATACACCTCCTGGGTAACATGACTTATGGTTAAACCATTCTCTGCTTATTTATTGTACAGATTCCATTATACAGCATTCGTGCTTATGAGTCTTATCATAGTAAAAAAAAGCCACCAAAATGCAGAAGCAAATACACAACTATTTCAGTAATGAAAACAGCTCCACAACTTCAAGGAGGGAAAAATGGGAGTCTTTAAATGGGTTAAAACTGAATTACCGTAGGAGAATATATTTCAGATTGAAGCAGAGAGCCTCTCCAGCCCCGTCTCCCTGTTGACGCCTGGTGCAGGTAAAGCCTTTTTATTCAGTGCTGGGGTGGCAGTGGTGGGGCTGAGCAGGAGGGGAGGGGGTTAATTCAGCTGCGCTGTGCCAGGCCTCTTGCCTCAAATGGCAGCTCAGAGGAGCATCACTGTTCCAACTTGCCGGGAGGAGGAGGAGGAGGAAGAGGAATGTGGATGTTGAGACTGCCTCTGTTATTACAGGTTCTTCTGAAATCTTTATGCAGGTAGTCTTAGAGTCTTGCTTAAAAGACTGTCTGAAATGTTGGGGATTGTGGAAATTCTCAGAGCTGTCCTGAGGTTATAGAGCCTGCAGCTCTTTATGCTAAGATATGTATTAATTGCTTGTGCAATTGATGTCCTTGTAAATGGTCTTAATATATTCCAGCAAAGTGTGTTTAGAGTTGTCTGTTCTTAGTCCTGAATGACAGAAGTATGTTTGGGCAATTTAAAATTGTGTTACACAGACCAACTGCTTATTTACTTCAACAAGTAATCAAATAAATGTGTAAGTCATGCGTGATTAATTGTCCTCAACAGATTTGTGATTTTTTTTTTTTGGTGTGTGTGTATATGAATTGTGGTTTGTTTTTTCTCTAGATAAAACATTAGCAGAAATTTGAACTTGTTGCTGAGGCTTGAACAAAGGCTCAGTGCTGAAATGAAAATCTGACAACCGCTTTTTTTTAAAAGAGAATAAAAGCCAGAATTCTTCATGATGAGAAATGCAGTATCAACATAATCAATCTAGCAGCATTGCATTGTAGTTGAAAACATGCTTAAATCCGAAACCATACAGGTACTGTTTGTGCGTGAAACATCTTTCATATAGTTCTAAGATGAAATTATCCCTGAATGAATAGCATCTTCATTTATCTTCAAAACCTCTGTGCTGCTAGTGAATCTATTCTTTCCGCATTCTACAACAAGAATTACATTATACCATTAGAGCAGTGTTGTGCTGCAGTGTAAAATAGATTGTTTTGGAGAATGAACGTGGCTTTGCTATAAATTATGTTCACAGGTACAAAGGAATTTGTAATTTTGTTTAAAATAGTCACAAATATAATTAAGCTCTTAATTTATGTTAAACTACAAATGTGGCCATTACCATAACTGGATTAGGAATTTAATCTGTCACTCAAAGAATGATACTGAACGGTTTTCATTTATAACCTTAGACACACTATTTCAGTTACAGGGTCTGCAGCTGTTTGATATGAAAACTGAATCATTCTGTAGATTTCTTCATGGGTTTTAATTTTAAAATGTGTTCCTGCAATAAAGTAGAGAATAACTCTTTAGTTGTCATCACATATTGTCCTTTGTATGCTCATGAGATAATGTAGAAATGAAAACAGAAAACGCCTTTCACTGTGCCTTCACAAGAGTGTTGTGCGAGTGCTTTTGGAAGTGCTGCTGAATAAGAGATGGCTCGGAACGACTCGTTCGTTATTAAAAACTAATCATGAGTATATCTTCTTCAAATGAAGCCTGGAGTGTGCCATCTGAAAATAGTGTTTCTCGTGTGGGGCTGTAAGTTGTGAACTATTTGAGTCTTGGCATAACTAATTTCATTCTTGCCTCTGATCTCAGAAACTGCAATCTGGATGTGATTTACATCAAGTTGTAACTCATTTTTAATGAGTATGTCTGTTTGCTCATATATATTATTCTGAGAGGGGACTGGAGGGGAAGAGGAGAGCAAATGGGGAGGGCAGAGAGGAAGGGAGAGCAAGAGTACAAACAGCATCTAAAATCATTAACTGTAGGAATAAGTGTAAACTACTCTCTCCCTTCTCTTATTCCTTCCCATTGTATCTCATGTACAGTGGTTTTCCATCCTTGTCATTGTAGGAAGGCACAATGGCATCTCTTGCTTGCATTGTTTCGTGGACGGCAGCAGCAGCAGTGGAGATGAGAGTGTCAGTCGTGTGAGAGGAGGAGGAAGGGGAGGGTGGGGTGAGTTTCTCTGTGGCTGGCTGTGGTTCCTGGGCTCTGGGCTTTTGAACTGTGCTAAAGCAGCACAAAGGTGAGTGCTCTAATCCGACGTGCTACCTACATTTTGATTTTGAAATTGGGCAGGCTGTAAGAAGACAAAACAAGCCTGAAGTTGATTGTGTCCTTTAAGCAATGCCACTGTTGTAAATGCGCTCCATAATTCTGGCAGGAGGTGTCACCTGCCATGATTGAAATGAATGATGGGCATAATATTGTTGATTAATTTTGTAACAAGTGTCACCTCAAAGCTTCCTATCAGCCCTTTGCACAGAGCTGCTGATACGTCATTCTTTCACAGCAGAAATACAAGCTGGCAGCTTCTGTGATGACTTTGAAAGCGGAGTGGCTCATGCTCCTCTCTGGCATGAGAAGGCAGGGCAACGCAAACCATCGTCCTGTGTGGATATCAGTGTGTGGTAGGGCAGGAAAGCCTCTCAGAGGCTTGTCTGTGCTTTTTCTTCGATTTGTTGTCCTCA
>NW_009710505.1:34894-57739 GCF_000703405.1 Apaloderma vittatum | reverse complement strand
CTTCCTTAGTCTATAACAGTAAATATTGGTAGGGCAGGAAAGGACAGATACCATTCATCTGATGGCACCTCCTTTCCTCTCTCTCCTCTGTTTCTCCTCATGAACTTGTGCCCTGTCTACAGCAAAGTCTCCTATTCAAAACAAAGCGCACAGAGACAGTAGCAACTTTGTAGACTCGATGCTTTCAGTCTGGAAGAAGAGAGGTAGCATTGCTAAAACCATGTTGTTTACATTTCTCCATTCCTTTCCCCGGTGCTGGAAAAGTAGGTGATGCTACAGGTAGAGATGCTGGAAGAGTATGAGAGGGGAGACTGTTACCCTGAAGGGAAGAGGGGCAGAAAGCATGCATGGGAGAGAACCTGGCAGGTTCTTCTGACATGGGAGAGAATCTGACAGCTGAATCCTTATTTTTTAATGCCTTATAGTTTCTCACATTAACTTCATCCAAAGGATGGTCCAGAAATAACTTAGAGGAAAGAGTTTGTAGCATACATTATACTGAACATAAGTTACAGTCAGTTGAGCGTGGTGCCGATAACACCAAGGTCACAGGTTTGATCCCCATTCAGTCCCCATGTGTTGCCTGATCTAGTTGAGAGGCGTCCCTGCCCATGACAGGGAGGTTGGATTAAATGATCTCTAAGGTCCCTTCCAGCCTAGGCCATTCTATGATTAAATTGCATAGGTTTTTTAAAAAAATTTCAGAAATGCAAATAATTGGTGGCTCATATGGATAAGAGAGGCACTCCTGCTGATGCCAGGGGGGGTAAACTCAGTTCTTCCCAATTAGAGTTTTCATTACCCTTGTTTTATGCTGCATTCTAGGATGAGCTATGAAATTACTCATTCCTTTTAAAAGCCTGAGTGTTTTGGTTTGATGTCCTTCAGTTATAGTGAATTCTGTATACTTACACTTGAAAAGTTTCCTTCGTTTGTGTAGTCTGTTGGGCCGTCATCTCTTGAACTTCTGTAACATGGGCAAGGGGCAATAATGTTAATCCTTCCTCTTTCTGAATTGATCCAAATAGTTAACTCTTTGGATGGGTGATAGGCATAAAAAAAAAAAAGTCCTTTCAAGCAGGAATTCAGTTCTTTCCCTTCTTAGGGTTTGTTTGTAAGAGTTGTTTTCAAATTGCCAGCAAACATTTTCAGTGAACTTCTTTACAATTACTTTGGACTCGAAAACTTTAGGTGAAGTAACGTGTACCAGTTTTATTACAGATGTGAGAGCTAATTTTTTCTTCCCCCCTATTCAGAAGAAGTGCAACTGCTGTGCTGTTACTGTATGAGAATCCTCAATGCTGGAGGAGATCCAGGTTGTGGCCTGTAACAGTCATCCTGTTGATTCTGTGCTAGTACATTGTTTTCCCAGAAGAGAAGAATGGGATATTTAATGCTGTTCTTTGGAATTACAAGAATCTTTGCAAGATGTGACAGGCTCTGCTTAGTTAACTGTCTTGGTTTTAGTCTTACTGTTACTATCTTGTTTACCATTTTTAAGTGAATTTTCACAAGGGCTTGATTAACCAGCTTGTGTGTCACTTGAAATTCACTTGGCCCCTTTCAGTCCCCTTTTAAGTCAATCCACAAAATTTATGATGTTAACAATAATCTCTGATGTTCTAGAATAAGCCTGGGCCCTTGATCTTTCAGATTGTTCAGCTTTTGATGCTGTGTCTTTGAAAGGGTGTTGATACCTTCATAAATTCCAGCAGAACTGCACTGGGGGGGTTTCAGCCTTCAGTCTCTTGCTGTTCACTCCAAAAGCACTCAGAGGAGCTGAGCTCACTCCTGTTTGCTGGTGGTTTCTCTCACAAGGAAAGCAGGTGTTTATTTGTGCGCACAAATTGTATGTGTGAGGTACTCAAAAGGGAAATGAGATGCTCTGAGCTGGAATAATCAAGAGTTCCACTGCACCTTTTATCAGAGTTGGAAGCTGTGGCAGTCTGATACCATCTGCAAGCCACATCTGCTGGTTCTTGACATTCTACATGAGTGTTCAGAAAGGGAACAAGTCCTCCCTTGATCACTGGGCTAAAGCATTAAACTCACAAAAATTGCTGATTTGTCCGTATACTCTCTTTAGGATTTCCTTGGTCTGTGCCAGTTTCAGCTATTTTGGTAATAATTCATGCAACCGACTGTCTAACATCAGTTATTGACTGAAGTCTCATTTAGCTAATTGAATGCATCAGAAAAAAAATATTTCAGGTTTTCTGGCAGTGGATGTTTATAAGGATGCATTGGTCACAATCCTTATCCATCTCTTTTTCTAAAAGAAACTAATTTCCATAAATATGAAATGCATTCACTGTGCTCAAAAACTCAGAAACACCTGTGTTGTTAATGCTAATGATTTCCAAAGCCTGTCAGTTACATCAGTGAAGGAATGTAAATGCTTTCATAGCAATGCAAATTGTAAGGCTTATTTCTTAGGCCGAGCCCTCATAGTTTGAGATAGTATTGTCTCTTTTATTGGTTGACACGTATTTTTAGTCAAGTTGAAGGCTATCTAGCGGACCATTAGCTGAATCAAGAGATGGATACAGAGCTACTTCTCTAGGTAATGATTAGTTCAGCAGTGTAGATCCAATAAGGATTAAACTTCTCTCATACTGTAAAACACTTCAATATTGAATAGGTCATGCTTTAGATACAAATTACAGCTTGACATACTGGTCGTTTAATTCCCTGGGCTTCTATCTTTTTAAAAATGTAAAAGCAGCTTTAAATTTTTTATTTCTCTTTTTTATTTTTAGGTTTACTGTATGGCATTAAATGATTTTGTCTTCAGTTCTTTCACTCTTCTGTTTCCTCTTGTTTTTTTGTTTCATTACTATTTCAGCACTCACCTTAAAGCTGATCCTAAATACAGGCAAAGACTGAAGCGTAATAGGTGTTGGCACATGATGCTGAAGGAACAGGCGTTGTAAGGGTGCTTGGAGAGGCAGCTCTAGTGGTCAGTGTTTCTGAACCTTGCAGGAGGACTGCTGGGTGAACACAGAACTAGGTGGATTTGCCCAGTTTTAATCTTGAATCATTCTTCAGTTTCTCAAGTTCAGTCCTGGGCTACCATCTACAAAACATTCATTAGAGCTGAAGATGACTATTCCAAGGAAGTTTTCTCAGGTTTTTGATTTGGTGTTTACTTTATTTTTTTTTAAATAAAAATTTTTTAACCTCACTGAAGGTAGGATGACGTATTTCTAAACTTACTAGAATCTGTGTAGAGTAATGAATATTTTTATTTAGTTAATATTTGTTCTCACACTAGTGCTCAATTCTGATTCAACCTCCTTTCTCCTCTTTTCTTTTTGAAGTGCAAAAAAGGCACATGGACCCAGCGTGTTTGCGTTTTTGAGATGCCAAAATTGCAAAGTGTTGTCAATCCCCTTTGCACTAGGCCAGAGACTGAGGTAGAACTTCCTTGCCAAATGTAATAAAAGTTGATATTCCTTGGTCTGTTGATGTTTGTTGAGGAGAAGAAGAGAGAGAAAGGTCAGATTCACATTTTTGATGGAAACTTGGGTGAACTCTTACACTGAGAAGATTTTATTTATAGTGTAGCTTCTACACTGAGGACTGTTTTTCACAGTCACAGACTATGTTTTTGGTAGAAACCTTGTCCTGTGTAGGAGCCAATATACAATACAATGTACAGTAGGCAGTAGTTTGCTGAAGCGACTCATGTAACCTAAGTGTTCTGGGCCAGCATGTCTCGTTTTTCACACGCTGATATGAAAAAGTAAAAATACTTCTCTGATTCACCTCCTTCTGTTTAAATGTGTCTCTGCACTTAGAAGCTTTCAAGGTACTCATGTGTTGCTCTAACTCCAGTGCAGTTCAGACTTCTTTTCTTCTGAACCTGCAGTGAGAACAGTACACGGCCGTTACAAAATTCATCTCTAGCTTAACGCAGAACTGCAGAGTTAATTTAGTGCCTTACTGTGAAAGAAATTCATTTGGTAAGCCCAGACCCAATAAAACTTTGTGTATTTTTGAGATTAAATTCAACAGCTAAGGATCAAGTAGTACGGTATAGAAGTTCACTCCACTCTTCCCACCCAAAGTTGAAATCCTTTGGAGCTGTCTGTTGTTTGATGCCATCCATTCCATGGCAGCACAGTACTGTTGAGATGATGATGCTGGCTACTGGTAGAGCTTTCAGAAGAATGAAATCTGTGTGCTGGTTGAGTTAGAGTGTAGGTTTTTGGTGGGTCCAGCAATAGCATAGGGACATGTGTTTAATCTAACCCAAAGTCTCTGCTGTCTTGTCTCTTAACTGTTTCCAAAGAAGTTGCATGTGAAGCCTCAGTTTGGGCAGAAGACATTGCGCATATAACAGTAGCTGAAACAGCCTGGACATTGCTAGGTCCTGCAGAGCCAGCAGGCCAAGCAAGAGATCTAGGACTGAGGAAGACCAATGCCTTAAATTCCTGCTTAAGAAAGTCCTTTGGGTATTCTTATTCTTTGCATGGAGTTTTGGATGCAAAGACAGCAAGAGCTGGAATTTTTTGGTGGACTCTCATGGGCACACAGACTTAGAAGGTGGGGTGGTGTCAAATGTGGCCAGTGCCTTGTATTTTCTCTGGGTGATAGTTGCACCCTTAAGCAGGAACAGAGGTTCTAGCTGGGGTGAAGTGCTCTCGTGACCAGTTTATTGCTAAATAATGCAGGACCTGGAGTGTTTGGCTTATGTTGACCGTGACTAGCACCCTCTCTTCATAGGCTGATCTATCAGTCTGCTTGTATATAGTAGCTGGCTCCCAAGCAGTGCTTTAAGTTAGAGTTAGGCCAAGGAAATCAAAAGATGTAGAAACCCAGATTTCTGGTGAATTTTGCAAAGCCTCTACAGTTCTGAGGCGGACTCGTCAGCCGTAATCAGTATCTCATGTAGCGGCTTGTGACCATAGTTCCTTGTTTTAAATTGGGATTTGGATTTGAGTTAGGTCATCTCAACATGCAGCAGCCAAATGTTGTAATGGACTATGAAGTTCTTGGATTTCTTTGGAAAAGGACCAAACTTTTGTCTTTTTTTCTCTGGATTAGCTTAGAGTTTGGGAGTGGAGGACTTGAAGAACACAGGAGAGAGGAGAGGGGCTGTTTGGGTTATATTTGTTTGCTTGATACTACGGAAGCGACAAAGTTAGGAACAGGGCTGATGCCAGTGTTAGTTCATGCCTTATGGTCTCATGTAGTGCAGAGGTGAAGCAATCTCAAGGTTACGGTTACCTTGATGTCTGTGATTAGGGTCTGAGCATTAAAAGCTGTGAGAGTACAGTTCACTGCCAGATCTCGCTATCTGAAGAGCTGGGAGGAGGCTTATGTAGAAAGTGCTGTGTTACAGCAACATTTTTCTTCATAGTGATAGCCTTCTGGTCTAGGCTTTTTTTTTTTTTTTTTCCTCAATCCACTGTGGATAAACAGGTATAATTTTGGAATCTGGAATTCTGACCTGTCTAATTGCAAAGAGAAAATGAATGGTAGGACCTAGCTGAGTTGAGAGACCCTAGAGATTAAGAGGTACCTTACTTGCCATGTTCTGTCCAAATCACAAGTTTTCTTGATATTTTGGTATTTCAACAGAAACACACTAAGGATTTTGTGGTGATGACAGGTGCTGACAGAAGTTGGTATACTACTGAGAATGCTTAGAATCTGAGGTTACAAAGAAACAGTAAATCAATCGCTTAGGCTCTCCATGATTCACACAAAGTAAAGATAATAAATACTTCTTCCCAAAGCAGACTTGTGCTCTGGCAGTATCACAGAGCAAAACTTCTGGCAATTGCTGAAATGTAACGTGGGTAGGTGCTATCTGTGTTTGCTATGTTATACAATGTGAACTTGGTTAGCTAGCTTTAGCCAGAAGTATGTACTATGATTTTCAGAAGGGGCAAAAATGTCACTTAATTTTGTACAGCCACAGCACTAATTGTGTCTGTCAGATACTGCTGCTTTGATCCTCTTCAAAAAAAAAAAGTAAAAATAGCTGAAACTTTATTAGAATTCCAGTTGATGGCTGGGTGATAAACAGTTGTCTAAGGAAGGTAAAAACCCCTTGTTTTTTCTTTTATCTAGCGTTCTTTCTTCTTAGAAGCAGCATGCAAGGAGCTATACTTCATAGGCATGGCTAGGAACTAGCTAAAGCATAGTCAAATGTATTGAGAAAAACGTGCTTGTTTGTTTGTTACTGGTGTATTAATGCTTTTTAAATGTGACTCTTTGTTTCCAGGCTTTCCTGCAAATGTGCAATCTGCCAATCCGGGTGGTTTGCAGGGCAAACGCCGAGTACATGTCCCCATCTGGTAAGTGTGGCCTTCATTTAGATTACTACGTTATACCTCCCTTTTGATACCATGGCAACTACGCCTTGTCATGCTGATAGCAGTCGGCCAGTGCTACAGTGTGTGCGTTGCCTTCCCCCCTCCTTTCGCGTGCAGTTTCTCCTCCACAGACAATTAAAACAGTTGATTGCAAAGTAACAGTCAAGACAGTGTGTAACCTTGCCTGTGAGGGCAGTGCCGATGAAAAGCATTCAGACAGTTCAGATGCTTGGTGAGTGGTTGTGTTCTGAAGCAGAAAGATTTATGTTTCAAAAAGTGGCTTTATTCTGCATCCGGGGAATATTCCAGTGTTTTCCCATTACTGGGGTGAGACAACACCACAGAAAGATTATCTTTTGTTGCTGTGTCTCAGAGATGAGTGCCAGAGTGCTGATACAAGAGAAGGCTGAGGGGAGCATTGTCACTGTTAAGGGTGATAGGAGATTTTAAATCTTTCTCTGATCAATGAGGAAGATCTTCTGATCCATGTCCTGGAAAAAACCAACAATACCTACCAACAATAAATTAAGTATTAGAAGGGTATAGAGCTTGCCTTTTGCTGGAGATCACTCATTGTCTAAAAAGATCCAGAGGCCGGTTTCATAAGGTTGCCTAAATATCAGAGAGAATTGCTGAATGCAGGGTGCAAAAGTCCAGCTATCCTTACACATGGAGTTTTGTTGCATGGGGAGGCGCTTACTTATGGATTACCTGGCTTTGGCTGGTGACTGCCACATGGAAGTGCCTGTCAGTGTTTGCCTGCCAGCTCTGTGGGTTCTGCTGCTGCTGATATTTTGGTCAAAGCAGCGGAATGACGCTATTTTAAAAAACACAGTTGCTTGGCAGCTGTGAAAAAGCAGCGAAGGATGGAGGTATGTAAATTGTTAATAAATAAAGGTAGCTCTGAAATGCTGAATCCATGTGCAGAGGAGCATCTCGCTCACACAGGGGTAGGACTGGTGACAGTTGCGTGCTTTTGCTTCTCTGCCACTCGCACCCCATGTCTGCACTTGCTGGCATCTAGTGCTATAATTTGGGTCTGAACACTTTCCTCTTCTGCTGAAAACAAGGAGCACAAAAGAGGAAATGACAGTGGTTCAATTTTAAGTGTAGGTAGAAATATATATATTCTTTTTGCCTTTACTCCCAGAGTAATTATTTTTATTCACTTGCCACTTTTCCTTTCTTTATATTGGAACTTTAATGACGATTCAGGCAAGGTTTCCATTTGTTCAGTTCTCCCTCCCTACTACCTCACGGCAGCAGCAGACAGAGATCTGCATCTCATCATTTTGGGGTGGAAGGTTATTGATCTCATAGTTGTGATAATGATGAAACTCGCTCTGAGGGAGTCAGAAGCATGAACCAAAGGATTGTCTTGGTGTGTGAGGCACAGTCTGACTGAAACTTGTGAATTCTGCAGCGTGGAGGCTCCTGTGTTTCCTTCGGTGACATGCAGTGTGTGGACGCAGATGAAGCCTTTGTTAGTTTGATGCACTTCATTTATTACCCTTAGGCTGATCGAGCCAGTGAGAAGTGAATCTCATGATGAAAACCATGACCGAATCTGCTTTTAGCACAAACAGTGAGCTAGGCTGAACAGTAGGTTTTGTTGTGTTTCAGTGAAAAAGAGTGAATGTATGGCCAAAAACAAATTTGGAGGCATATCAGGCAGATGCTGATCTTGCTCTTTGGGCTATCAATCGAGAGCAGAGTTTGCCCACAGTGAGAGGTGGGAAGGTGAAAGGGTGCTACGCCCCATGGCATGAGGCAGCCTCGTTTACTGTGTTTGGGTTTGAGGACTTTTTCAGTAATACAAAACATCCAACAGTTATCTCTATTTTATGTATTATTTCAATCACGTAAATAATCCTGGAAGATTTAGTCTTATATTTAAAGTTGACGTTTGTCAACTCACTTGGATGAAGATTTACAGGACAAGCAACCTAGTTAAGGTGGATTGGACCAGGAGCCCTCAGCTTCACATACCAAGAGCTGGGAGAAGGGGCATAAGGCAACTTCCATCATGTTTCATAGCTCGCTGCGTTTGACAGGGCTTCCTCTTGTATCTCTGCCAGCCTTAAAGGTTTGGCTCAGTTCTGCCTGTAAGAAAAGCTACCAAGCAGGGAAGGTGGTGCGTACAAACTCAGGAGCCCTTCACAAGTTCCACTGGTGACACAGTTGTTTCCCAGGCTCCTTTTGAGGCTTGGCTGTTTTTAGTCCTGCTCCATCCTGGACCCTCAGGGCTCAGCTTCATGGACTGAGTGTTGAGCCTTACTAGAATTAAGCTTTAACCCCATATGGCCTGCATGATGATGAAGTTGTTTCATGCTCCCAGCCCTACCGGATCATGAAGCTGAGAGTCTCATCCCAAGAAGCTCTTCCTAACCCTGGGACCACGGGGGCTTGAAAATGCTGGCTCACAACTAAAGAGTGAGGACTGGGGCAGCTCACAGGAGCCCGCTGGCCTGGCCCTTGGAAATCTGAAGGATTGGAGCGGGGAGAATCATGGCCTTGCCAAGTGTGCGTTTGCACGTCCCCCTGCTTGCTCTGCTGGCACGGTGCCACATCTCCCGTCATCCTTTCAGCAGCCCTTTCCCTGCCAGTAGGTTAGAAGGGAGGGTGGGAATGTGTTGTGTCGTAAAACAAACTAGCCGAGGGCTCTGTCTGCTTTCCTGGGATTTCCCAGCTGTACTTCAGAGAAACATTGAATTCTTTCCAGCAAACCAAAATCTGTTGTTAAAATACAAGCCGATAGATCTTGCTCAGTAACTTTGAAATACACAAGCAAGTGTTACATGTAGAAGAGGTTCAGGAGGAGGAAGATCAGGAGGAAGATGTTTGTTATACATAGCTCAACCACCAAACATTTGTAATGTTAGAATTTTACCTATGCTTCTTTGGAAAAAACCAACCCACTGATGTTCAGGTGTACCTACAATATTTAATTGCTTTGAAAATTTTAAATTCTCTTTTACAGGTATAAAAGGTCTTACTAAAGCATGTTTCTCATTTTACAGGCAAAGTACCCTTTATTCACGTGGGAAATCAAGTAGTGTCTGAACTTGGGCCCATAGTCCAGTTTGTAAAAGCCAAGGTAATAGCATGGGTTTTTTATCAGTTAGTGAGCTGCTGAGCATTGTGCTGATTTTGTGTGCCCTTCTAGAATGTTCCTTAATTTGTTTAAACAGTGTAGAAATTTAGAGCTATTTTAAAAGAAAGATATCCTGAAATAGGAGTTTGTTGAGGTGGAAATGTTTTTCTTTGTCATTTACTCAAATTCTAGAAGTAAACTCTATGCAGCATAGCTGCATACTAGTGCCTGTTTCTAAGACTGTTTTTCTGCGTGCCCTGTCTCAGGGTCTCAGAGCTCTTAAACCCAGAACTGACTGGTTTAAATCCAGAAGTGTCAGGTACTGTTCAAATTTGCCTTTGATTCCCTCCCTTCCCTATAGTTTGAAAAATAGTGTCTTTTCACTGAGCAGTTGATAAAGCTGTATCCCAGATGTAAATTTGTGCTTACTTCTACACTAAGCAGGAGGCTGTGTGCTCAGACTGTGTTCGTCTGTGATTGATAATAGTCTGCATTTCGTGTAGCTTAGCAATGTTACTTTACAATGATTTCTCTTTAATTCTAAAGGATACTGTATGTACAAATTGCATATGTAATTTGTTATAGAAGTACATAAGAGATCAGGATCTGAACCAAAGGTCCTTGACTTCAGAGGTCTTTGGGTCAGGCAGCGCTGAATATTCCAATATCCTTTCTTACGTGTGTGGGTGGGTTTTTTTTCCTTTTCCCCATTAGGGCCATTCTCTCAGTGATGGGTTGGATGAAGTCCAAAAAGCTGAGATGAAAGCCTACATGGAATTAGTCAATAACATGCTCTTGACAGCAGAGGTACAGCAAACCATTGTAACTGTGTGCATTTACATAAGTGATTATAGGCAACAAAGCTTTAGGTTTTTTACCTATGTTGGAAATACTGCTTCTTAGATTAGTTTGTCAACTTTTGAGGTGAAGGGGGGCAGGAGTAAGTTCTCTATGCCCTATGAATTGCTTACTGAAATGAAAAGCTGCATGCACAATTCCCTTGACCTAACTAAAGCGTGTCACGTAGCTGTAGAAGTAACCGACTGGAAAATGCCAGTGGTTCCTGGGACCCTGGCCCAGCCCACAGCTGTCCAGGAACACCGTGTGTGCTCATGTGCCTCGTGTGAGGCTGGGATCTCCTCTGGCTCACGCCTGTGGCCACTTAACGGGACGCACTCCTAGCGTGGGAAGTGGCGTTAGGAAAGACTGGCAGGCTGCGCTGCATGGCCGAGGAGCCGAGGGCTGGAAACCCAGTGGCCAAGTTGTGTGCAGTGTGGCCATCAGGAGGGAGCCTGCGGTGTCACCTCCTAACTGGGCTTTTCTGCCTCCCAGTTTTAATTTCTTGTCTACATTCAGAAGTCTAACAGAAGGACTGAAATGGAAATTTAATCTTATATAGAAAATTCTACTAGTGAGAAACTATTGTCTCTGTATTCTCCTTTATTAGGAAGTTTTAGTAAGTGTTGTTTCTGTTCCTAGCTCTATCTCCAGTGGTGTGATGATGTTACAGTAGAGGAGGTGAGTGGTTCTGCAGCATTTATCTTAATTAAAATTTAATGAGAAAACACTTCTGCTCACAATTGCAAGTCCCTACTCATAAATGAAACATCGAGGTATAGCATTAATGATGCAGTCTTTTCACTTTAATTTCGCTTGCCTATACATTTTAGGGAAGTTGTGTCATTACTGGAGGTAGCCGACTGCACAATAGATACGGATTTTGTGTATATTTTTGAAGTAATAGTTTTAAATGGTTATGCTGCAAACTGTAAATTCCGCACAAATAATTATAGCATATCACCCAACTCCCTTTCTCTTCTACAGCTCCCTTTGTGATAGAAGTGTTTGAATATTATCTGTTTTGTGCATAGAGCTGTATGTATTTTCTTATGTGATAACACAATACCTTTCTATTTGTAAACAAAGATTACTCACCCGAGGTATGGCTCCCCTTACCCGTGGCCTCTTAACCGCATTTTGTCCTATCAGAAGCAGTGGGAGGTGAGGCGAAAGATGAAAGCCATCGGATGGGCTGGAAAGACACCTCAACAGGTCAGTATGAAAAGCTAAGCTTATTTCTTTACCCTGTTGGTTTTTTCTTTTAAAAAAAAGAGAAATTGGAGAGGAACACTTTCTTGAAACAGATGTAGTAAAAAGTGTATTCTGTACTTGAAATGTTATCTGGAGTCAGGTATTTGCCTTCAGCAGCAGTAAATCTTGAATTATGTGCAACCTGATGGGGTGGGAGGAAGGATGTTTTACCAGAACCTACATCTCTGGTGATGTTGTTTTAGGCTGTAGTCCTGAAAATAGGTTGTGAGTTACAGCCCCCACTTCCTCTACGGGTTTGCTAGGCATGCTTGGCAGGATTGCCGCTTTCCTTGTCAGAGGTCTAAAAAATAAATAAAAGAAAAAAGCAAAGCAGTTCTGAGGTATAAGTTAGTACCTGTCGTTGAGCTAAGCTGTAAATGTTATGGGAAGCACTTAATCAGAATAGCCTTACATCAAATGTTAGATGAAGTAACACTTAGCTGCCTGCCTACTGTGTGGGTTTGACTGACTTTAACAGCTTTTGATGTTCCAACGTTATGTATTCCTTGTTCTCACCATCAGTGCAGATAGAGTGAGGAGGTGATTTTTTGCAATGTTGATATTTCCTGACAATACAGATCTTTTATCTCGTGTGTTTTGATAGGTGCTTGAAGATGTAGATCAGTGTTGTCAGGCTCTCTCCCAGAGATTGGGAACACAGCCGTATTTCTTCAATAAGCAGTAAGTTACTCTTTACTGAAATATTACATCCATGAATGTGAGACAGAGAGATATACACACACACACATATATATGTATATGTGTATATATATATTTAAAACCCCTGTTTTATTTTAGTGTTATATGATTAGTTGTGGAAATAGAAATGTATGACTGGAATATAAACATAAAATTTCAGAACTAATTAATTAAAGGTTTTAAAAGGAAAGTTCTTGTAAGTTTCTGGGGTTTTTTCCTACATACAGTTTTCCTCCTGCTTTTCTTCTCTACAGAGTCTACTACAACTTATGAAGGTTACAAATACACACCTTTATACAGTTAGGTACTTATTAAAAATGATAACATTCTCTACTAGGTACAGGGGAGTGAATGTACATTCTGACCAGGACAGTTTGTCTAACCCTTCTTAACACCAGGGGCAGTTCTGAATTAACTGAGAGTGCGTGAGGATGCCTGTGAGCTGTGAGAACTGGAGAGGCTAGTCTTACCAGCGATGGATCAGTTGGAAAGTGAAAACTAAGATTCATATTTGCAGGGGAGCAAAAAGGAACGACCTGGCTTTCATGGGATGTCCTCTGCTTTCTGTGATTTTGCCCAATTGTGAAATACTTTTTATTTTCTTCTTGCTATTAATTTAATATTTCTAAAACATCGTGGATTTAAATAACATCACAGTAGTTCCTTCTTGTCTCCTGTGCATAGACCAAACTAGAAATGCTCAGGTCTGGACTTTAGCTTAAACTCCGTTTGGACAGGGAGATGTCTTCAAAAGGCAACATACGGTCTTGGTTACTTTTCTGTGTGTGTCTTTGCCCCATAATTTTTTCAAAGTTGAGACTAAGTGGGTAGTGTAAATTGAATGGATACAGAAATATGCATTATAGGAGATGAGTTTGAATTGCATCTTTTCAAATCATTCTTAAACATAGTATCTCCTAAATTTTCTTTCTGTATTTGTAGAATGGTAGTTTGGGAATATTGTTTTTATTATTTGTTAGCAAGGCTGTCTTGGTACAGTTTCAACCTTTAAGCTTTTTACTTGTCTGAAATACTACTAAGAAAGTATGTATTCTTCATCCTGTATTTTTAGGTCTGTGACTTCTGTAGGAGGTAAAAAAGAACAACAGCCTATTGCTGACAGATTTGATTTTGTTACACAAGGGTCTCCATCTCACTCGTGAGTTCTTAGTGATCCACAAAGAGAAAGGCAAAATATCAGTTTGAAAACCTTCATGCAGTTTACCTTGAACTCTAAGAAGGACTCTTAAATTATGAATATATTTGAAAAAAAAATAACCAAAAGGTTTATTTGCACATGGGTTATTTATATACAAATACAAATGCCCTCATTACAGAAAAGGTGGAGCATGGTTTGATATTGCATCAGTAACTCTTCTAAGTGTTATTTCCTCATTGCCAAGCTATTAAAAGCAAAGAAAGATGCCATACAGTATGCTTATATACTGTCTATGTAGTTGTCATGCATTTGGTAAATTCAGCGTTGCCTGATTTCTTCCCAGTTCTCAAGATTGCATGGCTATCTAAAAGTTACCCAGAACATCAGGGTTTTTCTTGTTTAGGACTTGCTTCCAAAATACCTGTTCTTTTTTTCTGTTTGTTTTTTTACAGACCAACTGAACTAGATGCTCTGGTATTTGGACACCTGTTCACAATCCTTACTACTCAACTAATCACAGATGAACTCTCTGAAAAAGTGAAGAACTACAGCAATCTCACAGCCTTTTGTCGGCGAATAGAGCAGCAGTACTTTGAGGGTCACGATAAAGAGAGCTCTACAGCTGTGGCGGCCCGATCTGCTAAGAGGTCCTTACTGAGATAAGCATGGTGGTTGGCAGTTGGGGTGGATTGCATCTCAGTTTTGGATTTTGCTGTTCAGAGAATTGGTTTTGAGAATGGAAATGTGCGTTAGCTTTTCCTGAAGCTGCCAAATCATTCTGGAGCGAGAAAAAACTCTAAACGCAGTTTTTGTGTTGTAGGATATACTGTGCACGTTCAACCTGAAACAACTGTATGGGCACTTCCATGTTAATATCCTGTATGCCACTTATTCTAAAGTGACCTTGGAAAAATAGTGTATATGTATTAAAAAAATAAAATACTTTAAAAAAAGTTTATCTCTGATCTTTCTTTCAAACCTACTTTTTTGCATTTGTGCAATTTTTAGGAAAAACAGAAAAGAATTTGTTGTGGGATTTTTCTTATTCTCTCCAAACTAACGTGATACACACTACTTGGAGAGAAAAATCACTCTAATAGCCTCTAAAGCTAGCAGTGCCACAGTGATGGGGAAATCCTGTGGGAAAACCAAAGTATCTTAATCTAGAGCAATTGAACTTGCCTTTTACCTCCTCGTATTTACAGAGCACCATTGATGAGTAAAGATTTCAACCTAGCTTCTGCAGTTTTGGCAGTTCTGTTACCAGCAGATTGAACTGCAAAAGTAATTTACCTAATAGATTTCCAAACCCACCTGTGCACAGGCAAGCAGGCATGTATTCCTCCTCTTTCAGGGCTGCAATGGCCATTAGGGACCTTGTAACCAAATTTTAGCAATTGCTTTGAAATGGCATTGAATTAAACCATGGTTTTGTATTTTGGCAAGATTTTTGTGAGGCAGAGCAAGCACTGGTAATAAAACGCTTTGAATGCTGAACAGCTAGTTATTGCAAATTTTGTGTTGTAACATATAGCAAGCTTTATAACTTCAGACGATAAAAAAGAACCCCGCCGAGGTAGCCATATGCATTAACCCACTTTGAATGTCTCATCTAGAAAATACACTCAAATGCTGTGGGAGTGATTTGGCAAAAGATACTTATCTGTTACAAACAAAGTTGGTGTAAATCCACCTGAGCCGCTCAGGCTACATTTAAGATTGCAGCGACAGGCAAATTACAGTGTTTTATATATTGAAATGAGAGGACAAGCAGAAGCTGAGCTCTGGAAGCTAAATTGAATAGTTTCTGAAAGATTAACCACCCCTTGTTCCTTGCATATGACTGATAACTTAGTAAAACAAAATGTAAATGGGAAGAAAAAAAAAGGCATTATTTTTTTTATGAAGAACATGCTTTCTGTACAGCATGCTTGCCACAGGGCTGGTTTGTAGTTCAGGCTGCACCTCATTCTAGGCGAAACCTAAATTTAAAACTACAAGGAAAATCTTGGCTTTGCTACTAGCATGACTAGTGCTACAGACTGAGCCGAGCACTGACGACCAAAGCCTGTAAGCCATGCTTTAGCTGTGGGAAGCCAGTCTTGTAAAGGACAGTGACACTGACTGCCTCTGAAACGCTGTCCACAGTTCAAAGAAGTGAATGAGAAGTTGAAACAAGCTCAGCACTAAAACCATTTAAAGGTGGGAAACCCCCCCCCGCCCCAACTCAAATCCAATAACCTTTCTAGCAAGAGTGTTGAGCAAGTCAACGAACCTGCCTTAGCCATGGCCAAGCAAAGAGGGCTTTCTGTTGCTTTGGGTGGCTGCCTCATAGACAAGGCTGGCCAAGTGCAGTCTATGAGAATTTTACTCCTGGATTGTGTTTTTCTAGATCTCCCATGACTGAAATACAAGTGCTACACCAGAGGCAGGAATCAAGCCAGGAAGGCCAATGGTCCATTTCATGTAGCAGGGACTGTGTGTACAATGATTTTCTTTCCTGGCTCTTCAAGCTCAGAAATCCCGAGCTCCCAGAGGCTACTTTGGGTGAAGAAAGCAGTCAGCTAGAACTTAAGAACTTTCCCAAAATTAAGAAAAAATTTCTAAAAATGGCAGGAGCAGCTGCACCATAGCTTAGCATATATTATCTGACTGTGCCCCAGCAGATACTGCAGCAGTTACTCAACGAAAACAGGACACAAAGTCATAAAAACACTCATAACTGCAAATGAGTAGACATTACTATGTCTGAACAACATATAATTCACTTACCTATAATGAGTTGTTTCTTGTAGTCTTTCTGTTCCACAAATTCATTTGGAGATACTCAAGATGAGCTAAATGCTATTTGGAAAGTAGCCAATGCTTTCCTTGCCTGATGGGGCTAAAACAATTGGGGAAAGTCCTGGTGTAAACAGGACTGCTCCTCCATTCTCAAGATGCTTCTCTGGGGTTGTAGAAGGGACTAATCTTGCTCAGCCCAGTTACATGGTCGGATTTTACTGGATTTTGATGTCTGCTCCTACCAGAAACACCTGGTGCCGATTCCCGGTGTTGTGAAGGTCCATTTGCATGACCAGCACAGCATCATACCTTGTAGCTGAACCGTGGACTCCGTGTGCCCTGTGCCACTGCATGTCCAGCATGGAAAATGGAGCAACCATCCGGCTTCACCACAGGCTGTGGCAAACCAGCTTGTGATTCAGAAGTTGCCAAGATTTCAGCCACAGACTAATTTAAAGTATTGGATCACTGTTTCCAGTTGACAGCCCTTCCTGAGCCCCTGGTTTTCCTGTCCTCTGAAGAAAGGTCTCCGTGACTGGAGAGTTCCTGATGCTGCCTTTTATGATGTGATGAGATTTCAAGACAGATGTTATGTGATAGAGCTTTTGCTATGATCTATCACTCTTCACATACCAGTTAGTAAAAATTAAAGCATTGATTGGTGTTAATGAGATATTAATCTGCTATTCTCTCTGACTTTTATTTTATTTCCCCTCCTCCTCCCCAAGGAAAGAAAAATAACCTGGCAATCTCTCGCCTCTCAAATGTACTTAAAGCTCAGTGTTGTGGAAAAAAAAAAAAAAGAGCCTAGCACAGACCTGCACATGGAGAATGCTGCTGAGCTGCACTTAATGATGCCTCTTAGGATCAGCTGTGCTGCTAGAAAACGCTTCATTTCCTGTGGCTTTCTTTCTTTACAAGCAGAGTGCAGCTCCAATGGCTTTCACAACAATTAGCACCCACTTGTTCTGCAGGTTTAGAGTTTTTTGCATTAGTCAGGTTGAGAAATTCATGGTATTAATCATGACTGAAGTTGTTATTTATCACCTGCTGGGTGAGAAATAATAATTTTGGCACTACTGGGGCAGCAGGCCAGAAGTACCAAATTAAGTAAAACATCTAAACACTAGCAAGGATCATTTCTCTGATTAATGAATTGTTACAAGGCAAAAGTGCTACGCGTTATCTGATCTTAGGATAAAAGTAGGAGTTGGAAGTAGAAAGCATTAGCAAAGTCAGGCTATACGCTGATGTAGTTTGAAACTTCCCTGGTTGATCTCTATTCTGTCATTCACGACCTGCTAACAAGCACTCATCTGCGTCAGACGTTCGCAATCCTTGGCTCACACCCCAACACCAACTTTATGAGAAAAAAAGAAGTAGCATTTGGCAGAGAGCTCGAGGCCCATTGTGCAATTGCCTTGAAAGAAACATTGAAATGATTTTAACTTTCTAGGGCTTGTCTAGGCTGGAAAGTTTTGCCATAGGAACAGTTACCAGCCTGGCAAAACACCATTGTGTGAAGGCAGTAATACTGGTGCGGGAAACAAAATTGGTGACATCAATAGAATTAAGTTTACGCCCAGATAACTGGATCCATACTGGAGCTATTAGTCACTTGCAGGATTAAAGGAGCCCACAGATTCGAGCTGTATTCCCCAAGTATTTCACAGTAAATACAAAAAGAGTTGGACTACACAGAAGTGGCTACCCTGAAATGAGGTCTGTGTGTGCTGTTACAACCCTAAGCCACCAAGTCACCCTGACATACTATGTCCTCTCCCTGCAAGACCATGGCTGGGAGCTGAGAAGCTGACCACGCAGCAATGCCCACAGAAATGGTATTTTCCAGGTTTGTAAATTAAATGCAAAAACTGGCTGTTAGCCTTGAGCATGGCTGAAGAACTTGGCCTAGGAGAGAAGCGTTGCCACTGAAAGCAAGTAGAACCTTTGGGTGCAATTTCGTTTGCTTGTTGAGGTTTACAAGAAAAAAAAAAAAGAAAAATAGTGAGAGCTTTAGCAACCCTTTTTGGCCTAAACTAATTCTTTTCCTGGAAAGAAGGCACAGGCTCTTTCCATAGAGAGCATCAATCATTCCCATCTATTGCCGCAGACTTAAAATTTGGTACTAGTTGAGATTAAGAACTTCCCACTGTTGACACAGACAGACTGCCCCGGCTGACATCTGTGGCAGCCAAAGTAACTCCAATCTACCGAGCCAGTGTGCCCAGAGGCTGACTCAAAATAGTAAGCTGACATGAGAGGTCAGCATGAAGTCATGCCTCTCCGATTTGGCTTAAAGTTGACAGTAACCCAGTTTGTCAATAAAGACATTTTGTAAACAAGCTTTATGCCGCATTGTCACGTAAATGCTCTCTGAAGTATGCTTTTTTTAAAGCAAAACCTTAAAAGTTTATTCTGCAGTTAAAAAGAAAATTAGAGATCTTGAGGATGTAGAGCATGATGGTCACCTTTCCTAAAAGCAGTGCTAAAAATCATCAGTCTTCCAGGCTTTGTGACCTCAGTTCAGCGACAAAGGCATGAAACAAGAATGAAAAGGATGATTGTTCATAGAAAAAAAAAGAAGCAGCAAAGGGCTTGTTGCAAACAGAAAACCACCTTCCTAGGCTAAGTAGGCAGCCATCAGAGGGCATCTGAACGAACCTTGTTGCAGGTGTTGTGGGGAGGAACCAGTGTAGCTTAGCTGTGGCAAATTCTGCAGAGCTGGGAAGAACACCAGCCATCATCCAGCTGGTCTGGTCAAACTATGACATGACCTAGTCCCTGGAACACCTTTCGAGTTTGTCTTTTCTTTGTCCCTCAGATATTATCACTCAGACTGTTAGATTACAAGCTGTTCACTTTCTCTTCTTGTTAAGACAATAAAAACTTCCCTTTAGGTCCACTGCTGTTTCTAGCTTGATTCTTATAAATTCCTCTCTAAAACTCCTTGTTTGTCATCCCTTTCCCTCAGAAGTGCACAGCATCTTGATCTATGATGTCTCCTAGCCAAGAAGTATATAGCTGACATTACTGACGATCTCCACGATCTCACTCATTTACACCTTTAAGTCTGTGCTGTGGCATGTTTAAGGAACCAGTTGATGAAGATCAGTAATTTGGAGGCATTACGTGACGGGTAGTTTTTAATCTACAAGAAGCTTTTCTCCAGCATATTTTGTTGTGGATTATAACATTTTGTAAAAGGCAGGTGGGTTTCTGCACTGGTGTGTAAAGATCACAGACCTGACTGAAACTTGTGTATTACATGCAAGCACAAGTACAAAGGTCCTGCTGTATTGCCAAAGCACACTCCTAGCAAAGCCTAAAGATACCACTGCGGAAAACCCTGCCAGTCATCTGATGGAAATGCCTCTGACAGGGGACAACTTCTGTGGAGGCTCTTTCATTTTGTTCAGTGCATCTTCCTGGGGCCCATCCTGCTGCCCCTTCTCCCCGACATCCTTCCGCAATGCTCCTGCTGTTGCTGCTGCTTCAGGGTCTTCCTGCGCTAGGAACAGGAAGGGACTCACCCTTAGGAAAAGCTTTTCATGCCTATGGACTGCATTCCTCCCTCTGCTTTGCAAGAGATTCCTTCTGCCAGTGAAATAACTGCAGCATGGAGAACCAGCATGCTTTCTAGGATTTTTTTTTAGGCAAAGAGAAGCAGCCTGCAAGCCTACCACCTTCTGCTCCATGGATCTATAGTGAGTCCAAATGCTCCTACCACAGGAAACACATTGTGTTTCCATAAACGATGATGCCTTAAATCTGTTTTTCTAACTCTCTAATCACAAATTAGATCACAATTCCAATAACAAGGTAATTAGTGTTACTTTTTTTAAAAAATAAGTTTGACAAAATTCAACATTGGAAAAATGGAAAGCAAAATTAAAACTTATTTGGATAATGCAGTTCTCTCAAAATTTCTTTGGCAGTTTTCTATTACCATACTAAAAAATTACCAATTTAGTCATGAACTATCATTTACTGACAAGCAGGTTGAGAAGAGCTTGGAAGGGCAAGGAGCAAATTCCTCACTCCTGAGGTGCTGAAAGTGTAAAGTGCTTAAACGGGGATTCCAAAAGGAAAAAAAACAAACAGCTGGTAGCAACTGGTAAGAGAATGAAGTTTCCTTATATCAGCTCAGTGAGTTTCTCAGTATACTGTCCTAGAGCCATTGCTTGCACTGAAGCCAACAGAAGTTGTTTGATGAATCCCATTGAAACGTCACTGATGTGCAATCAGACGAGTGATTTCTAGCCAAAGATTATGAAATATTTGGCAACCTCAGCCAAATGGATGAGTCAGAGAGAAAAAACTGCCCGACAGAAGAGTAAGTCAAGCCACACAGTTGCAAGTAATTTGTCCCAAATGTGTGCAGGGCAAAATCTAGAGCAGGAGGCTGGTTTCCCAGCTCCATGCTCCAACCACTGCTCTGCATTCTTTGCTGCCTTTTTAACCACAACGGCCTCTGAAAATTACCCTTCAAAGGCACTTCTTGGTAGTAATAAATGAACCATCAAAACCTAAACAAAGAACCCAGCAGTTGAGATGATGCAACTTAACAAATAGAAACAACTAAGATTGCCTCATCCTCTGCTTATTTCCAGAAGAATAAAGCCCAGGTCATTTATAAAACCTTCCCCCTTCCCCTCTCCTTTACAGCCCCTTGGGAGTCACCCAGGAGACAGCACCACCTTCCTCTGCTTCCCCATCTTTAAAATATATTCATTCCAGTTTTCAAATTGCTATTTTGTAGTGCTAAATCTCTACCCACACTAATTTCTCCAGGTCAGAATCTGACCCTGATTTGAGCAAAATCTGGAGTCAAATATTCACACCAGAATGCTTTTGCCTTGCTGCATGTCAGATGCCATCTCCCTGCAAATGTTTCACACACCTTGGAGTGCAGCTTGTGGAACTGATGAGGTGAAGAGCACTGCAGAGCAGCTCTGTGCTGGTAATCACAGGACTGAAGAAACACATACATCATCTGCCACATAGGTTGGCATTTCAAGTAAAAAACCTTCACAATGTGTAAGATGTTGGACAAATGATGGCCATATGCATGTTTGTCTCTGTGCAGATGTCTTTGCATTCTCAGCTAGGAAAAAGCTGAGGTAGGCTTTTTTTTCCTCCCCCGACAGTTTAATATTAGTGACACAGTTTATGTCCTCTGCAAAAACAATAATGGAGGATAAGGTGACATAATTTATTTGCAAATCGTTTGACATATGCAGGGCATTGTCCTTGCAATAATCACCATCAGTCTGTCAGTTTAAGATATGAATGGTGCCACTGCCATTTTATATCATTGTGTTAAGCTTTCACATGTTGTAATTTTACAGATTTGTTCTTTGGAGAACACTGCAACACAAATCAAATTGTATTATGTTTAGTCATATGCTGTGCGGAGCACCTACCTGCAATTAGGGGCGGGGAGAGACAAGAAGCAAACAAATAGCCCTAGATAAGAGGCAGCTCCTCAAAAGTTAGGATATTTCCTAGATACCATTACTCAACTTTCATGGTCATTATTCAAGGCAAGAGGGATTATTTAAATTCATGCTAACATCAGTTGCCAGCTGCATGAACAAAGTGAGCACTGGAAAGCACCGTACTGACAGATCAATTTAAAACACCCTTGTCCATTTTGTTTCTCCATAACAGTCAGGCACAAAATTTGATTCTTATGAATAATGTGTGCTTTTCTAAAGTAAATATACTGATTTCTTTCCAACTCGCAAAAGATTCCTTCAAGATCTGGTAGGTGCCTGCAGTATTAACTCTGCTTTACATAGACATGCAGAATGATTCTGGAATAGCAATAAACTCAGCATTGTCTCTTTCATTCCAGGCAAATTAATTCCTGTGGTACAGTTTAAAAAAAAAAAAAAAAGTCAACTGCTTTTGTTGTTTGTTTTACATTTGAACCACAGATTACTGTGGGAGGGATTCACAAGAGTATTTTAGGTATATTCAGTGCCAGACACCTTATATTAACCATTTGAGAAACATTAATAAGTAAGTATGTCTTAATTGGTAAAGGAGTCAGGAGGAAATAGTGTAATATACATTCTGGAGTATCACATTTCAATGGCTTTTTTACTATATTTTGAATAGAGAAATATGATCTGTTTTCCCCTGGGAAAGTTCCCCACATTCAGTTGTCAGCACAACAGAATCTTTCTGCTTCCAGTGAGCCCTTAAACTAGAAAGATTTATTGCACTTACACCCTTGAAAGAACATATCTTTTTCTTTCTTTGAAGGCAGCCATTATCACCATCCCATTTTATATCTTTTCTGATAAGTGCAGGCAGTAAAGCAGATAAACTCCTTGCATACCAATTAAAGACACATGCACACTAAGACACTGTATACTATCAGAGATGCTCAGAGTAATATTCTTCCTAGCACAGTAGATATATCTAAGGAGTTTGACTTTTATTATTCTCAGCTTTACACTTCTGACATTTCTAAAAACATTGAGGAAATTAATGAATTCTCACTCAAGACTCCATTGTTTAATCTTGCCCCAGTGCTCATGAATTATGGAAAATGACAGATCAGCTGATCACACACAACAGGCTATTTTGAAACTACCCTTTTTAACAAAACCCTGGCCACAAAAAGCTCACCACCGACAAAATATTGGTCTCATGTTAATTGATACCTGTCAAAGTTTAGT
>NW_009710505.1:0-34863 GCF_000703405.1 Apaloderma vittatum | reverse complement strand
AATTGAGCCCGTTTAAATTTTGGGGGCCCGCCCCAGCCACTAAACTTTGACAGATGCTGTGATTTCCACTCTCCCACCCTGCCAGGGGAGGATAACAGGTAAACCAGGGAGAGAGACATGAAGGTTAGAAAAAACTTGAACCAGCATAACAAAAAACGTAACAAAACTAACAATAACAATGAAGATGTTAAACTATATACTGATATTATACAAGTATACAAATATATTCAATGATACAAGAGACAATGTTAATACAGAACCCACACCTTCCAGATGCCAACAAGGTCCCAAGCAGGAAAGCCCCAGACTGGGCTTTGCAGCAGACGGGAGCACCTGAGCCCAGAGTCCCAGTGACAGTCCAGAAAACAAACAAGAAAGGGAAGCGCCGAAGGAGCCACGCCACTCCCACCCAGGGAGACAGGGGACAGTGACCTGTACTGACAAATGGTGCTTCTCCGCAGCATGGAAAGAGGAGGCAAGAACACCAGCAGCACAGGGAGAGATGGTAAACAGCCAATGAGGACCCTCCCAGCCGAGCAAGCACCAAAAGGCCCCAGGGCTCTTCTCAGGGCCCCTTATATACTGAGCACCATGGGAAGGAACACTGTGATTGGTCCATTGGAGTCACCTGACCCATCCTCTCCTCCCCCATTGTGCTTGTCCCCTGTGCCAGCAGCCCCGCACAACTTCTGTCCTGGGGCTCTCAAACCACGACAGTACCCTAAATAACTCTCTTGCTTGCTTGCATCCAAGTTGTGGTGATTACTTTTATGCACAAAAGGTATGAAAGCCAGCCCCCTGAACCTCAGGAAGCCTCTTTTTAAATTCTCAGGCAAGATGCTGAAGTGCAGTCCTAATGCTTGGCAACCCACCTCGGATTTTTCAGTTTTGAGATCTCCAGTGGCCAAGTGAGGCCTCAGTAACATTTTAAGGATCTTAAGCACAACCTCCTCCCTGTGTAACTGCTTATTCTCCCAGTGCCTTTTCCCAGGCAGAGCAAAGGCCTTGGCTCATCGCGAATGGCGAGGCCCAGAGGATTTGTATGAGAAGCACCTCCCAGCTGAGATCTCTGCAAGGACCAGGCTGTAACGACTGAGACTGGTGTCAGCAGCTGGAAGCCCCAGGGCTCTTCTCTGACCCGTTAATACATGGCTGTGCAGTAGGAAGCCACTCTGTCTACGAACTCTTTGGCCAGAACACCTGCCACCCACCCTCTGCCCCAGTTAGCCTGCAAATTCACTGGGGTAGGAGCCACTCTCTTGTGTTTCTTTCCAAATAAAAAAAAAGCCACCTTCTGCTGCAAGCTCTGGGCTACTCCCCAACCACCACACTCAGCTCCTTTTTTCTTCTGTGCTCCAATTTAAAGAAAAAAATTAGTATATTTACTCGTGATATTTATTGTCGAGTGGAAAATTAGCTGCGTGCAACACTATCTGTGAACTTATTTTTACCTCTCCAAGAATCTCACCCAGGGTTTTCCCTCAAGTACAATGTCTGAGCCCATCAGTGACTTCCTTGTGCGGAGTGGCTGAGATACCAGTTTTCTCTCAGGGTTCCCTTTAGATAAGAAACTACGGAAAGCAATCTATCTCATTCAAAACATCTGAAAGAGCTGAAGATACAGACAACACTAATCAGTAATTAATACAAATAAAAGAAACAATCTTTCATGTAGGTGGTAATAATAACACTCTGGAGTTTGTCCTAATCCATCTTTTTGTCAAATGAAGCACCAGGGAATTTATCTGCAACAATCAGACTATTTTCAGAGTCTTTGCTTTGATTTGCAATATGGGGTTTACTCCTGTGTTAACAAAGAACAAATAATCAAAGGGTTTAAAACCAATAAGCTAGACTTTGATATGCAGAGGAATTCTGCTATACATTTATAAACATATTACAAGTCAATGTTCTAAACTAAGAAGACTGCACTGCGAAAATGGGACGATATCCCTTTGCACAAATCCTGATAGCTGTCTTTCCTCCATGTTAAACCACTGAGAGCAGATGGAATAAGCAGATTCTCACATTCATCTCTAGAGAAACAGTGTCTTCTAGAACATCAGACAATCTTGAAATCCTTTAAATAGCCCCATATTCGTTATATTTAGTGACAATTACAGAAGTGACTTCCTGACTGCAAATATGATTCATTACTCTGCAGCAGAAGTAATACCTCTAATAGACTATGCATTGAGTTGACCCAAAATAGCTGCTGAAGAATAGTTGTTCCTGAACTACTCCACAGATAGTTTAAAAAAAAAATTATAACCATATATAAGAAGAGCAGATTACCCTGTCATGTAATTATTTAGCACTATCCCTAAATCTTTATGTAAACTAAATTTCAAACATGGACAATAGTAAGCAATGTTTAATAAGGAGTTCTTAGGAACAATTTGCCTGGAACTTGCCGGGAGATTCTAAGCTCTATTTTAAATTAAACAATTTGCATTCAATGTTTAGTCGCTCTTTAGCTCCACTGTTACCATCACTTTTGAAGTTAAAAAAAGAAAAAAAAAAGGAGAAAAGGAAAAAATATGATTTTTTTTTCTTCTGAGTAAAGAAGTAAAGGGAGTAGAAATTGAGTGTTTTCAACCCTGCTAGACGTGAGGACACAGCTCCAGTTCCATCCCCACTTTGGAATAACACAGGCAGCTTCATCCCGCTGAGGACAGCACTACTCCAGGGCCTGCGAGATTGCCTTTAAGAGGATGGTGCTGCCCTGCTATTGATTTTGATTCCTCCACAGTGCTGAGCATCAGGCTTTAACGGCACACACGAATTAGGAAGCCTGGAAATGATCTCAGAAGTTGATCATGTGTCACTCCCCTGTGCAGAGCCCCACACCATGGAGACAGCCCTGTTTGGTTTGTGCGCTCACTGGCCTAGGAAGGGATTGCTCACAGGCCCGCACTGAACATCTCCGGGCCACCTCCAGTGTTCAAAGCAGACCTCAGCCCCGCCGTGTGCCACACTGGCTCTGTCTCACCGAGACAGGGCTCCTCAGCACACCCCTTTCCTAAATTCCCTGCTGCAGAGGCAGGCAGGCGGCAGGGCTGTGGGTGCCCCCTGCCAAGGGGGTGTCTGACAGAGCCAGATCCGTGCCCTCGCTCCCAGGGCAGGCAGAAAGTAAAGACCAGGGAAAAATCAGTCTTTCACTCCTGCCTCTCGCTGATGCCAACTGCAGTTTACCTGTGAACTTCAGAGAGGCCATAATTTCATCCGTGTTGCTCGGGATTTTTGCAGGCAAGACGGCCAGGTACTCTCAAGTGGAAACCCAACGGCATCAGCTTTCAAAAGGAACCACAGAAATACCTCATCACCTTTGCAGAAGTGATACTAAACACATGCAGTAATCTTCTTTCAGTCCCTTTTTTCATTCCTTTTCATAGCAGTCGCTCAGCGTAACATTCCAGACAACAGCTGCTGCCAAAGAGGAAGGCTGGGAAGCCTGAGCTGTGCTCAGTGCAAAATTATACAGGTGGGTGCTCTCAGCTCAGCCTTAAAATTTTTATTATTTCTTCAGCTTCCTGTCCAAGTGTTGTGCCTGCTCCCTTGATTAGAGCAACAGCAATTTAAATAAACCTCACAGCACACAATGGCTGATGCTGCCACTGAAAAGCCTGGCTGATGAGGTCTCAGAGTAATCCCAGTATCCCAGCTTACTGTGCATGTCTCTGTTCTAGCCTGTAAAACGGCGTTCTACAATGCTGGTGTGTAATCTAAAGATCATCATAAGTAATAATTAAACATTAAATCAGATTAATTCCAGGCTTGTTTGCCCTTGACAGTAATACTATTAATTCTCTAGAGACAAAAGCAAGACAATTGTGTGAAAACAAAGCACAAATAAAGTCCATAAAATGCAGGGGAAATATTTCCAATATTAATTTTGTAATATGGAGCATTCATTTTGTAATATGGTGGTGACATAAAATATGCAGCAGTAACAGAGAGAGGAAAGTTGATGGGCTGCCAAAGCTGTTTCTCCTTAAAATGCACATTGCTCTGGAGCGGCTGAGCTTGGCGCTGAGACGAGACTGCCTACACACGCTTTTTCAAAGGGCTCTTTCAAGGTCGACGTGCCACTTGCAGCTCTGACATGGGATCAGAACTAAAGCTGGGGAATCACATGAAAACCCAGCCAGGCTGTGTGGGACTGCCTGAGAGGACTACAAGAGCTCTATCTGTGGCCTCACGGGATGTTCCGATGATCGCTGTCTTCGTACCAAAGGTGCTTTCTCTATAGACAGCAATCTGTTGGTGCCAGGCAGGGGTGGCCGTGTGATATACGGCTGTTGACAAAATGAGCTCGTCTGGTGGTTATCACTGGCTCTAATTAAAGGAAGACACAGGCTGCCAAGTCGGAGTCCCTTTCACTGGAGCTGAGAGGACAGCAATCTCCACGAGAGCCGCAAAGGAGGACAGATTCATTTGACTGATTGCATGATGTCTGAATTAATGGTCAGGAAAAGAGCTATTATTGTGCCCTCACTGGTAGGCTGCTTCAGAGAGCTTTTGCTGCACCGTCTGCTTGAGTGTGGGAGCAAAAGTGACACACTCCTCAAAATACAACCAGCAAGGCGGGAGCTCGGCTGATGCGGTGAGCCTTTTCTGGATCAATTTTACAAGGCCAAGTGCCTGATATGTAATGAATGTTCAATAAGCTCAAATGCAAACACGTTGCAAGGAGCAGGCTGTTAGTCAAACCTATGCTGCTCTAACTTTTAAAACAGTTTTTCGTGTTTTATTGACAATGTGGGCGGTGGAGACAAAGGAAAACAGACAACAGTATGAACTACAGCACCAAGCAACTTTGGCTCCTCATCTTCTTTGTGTCTCCTGGTTTCTGGGGCTGGGAAAAACTCACTAATTAAAATCCTTGTAGCTAAGCTGGAGTTTCTGGGAGGAAAGGGGTGGGGAGTAATTTCTACTAAGCAGCAATGGCACAGCATGTTTGATAGGTGGGAAAACCTGGTTCAAGCCCTTGGTGTTGGGGGGCACTTTTTGGGGGGAGGCTTAACTCTTAAGAAAACACTCTCATGCTATGCTTGGTGCATGTAAGAAATCTGGCTTCTCTCAGGATTTCAGTAACATCACAAAACTGGAGCAAGCTCCAGAGCTAAAATTAAATTCACAAGCTGCAGCAGGCTTGCAGGCTGGAACAAACTTGCAAGCAACAACCTGCTTCCAACATCCCATTTGAATGTAATATTTACATTTCTGAGCTCTTCAGGGTCACGGCAAACTTCTAGCGAAACGGAATTAACTCCAGACTAGAATCTGCTCTATGTATGTTGCTCACATCATCTGTAGCCAGGTGATGCTGGATCAAGCTGTAGAGGTATTTCAGTGTGACCTTCTAATACACGTGAGTCTTGTCAGCCTCACTCCACTCCAAGAAGAGTGCCTAGGTTGGTTTCTGTGGCAAACTCTTCTGCTTTCGGGAGACCTCTTCTAAGAACTGAAAGTCTCAGAAGAAAGAAAACTAAGGCAAGGAAAACGACAATCCATCCTGGTCCTAGTTTCTGATTTGTAACTCTTTGGTAGCCAGTGGACAGTTTGAATATAAATAAATTACGAACCTCAGGCAAGTCACCTGGCACTGACCTCCTTGGGCCTTTGGCTCTAGCTGAGCGTGTTGCTGAATACCAGCACTGTGACGCTGTCCCTGGAGGTCGTGTGGCACCGGAGTGGGTTGTTGAATCTTCATCCTTGGAGGTCTTGAGATGCGACTATACAAACCCATGACTGGCCTGATCTGGAGATGGCAACAGTCCCAATCTGAGCAGGGAGCTGGACTAAACTCCAGCGGTTGCCCCCTGCCAGCAGCTCTGAGGCTGTGACTCTCTGTTGGTCCTTCTTTGCTTCAGCTATCTGGAAACTGAGAAGGCAAACATCTTGGCCATGCATGTCTTAAGAAATTCTCCCTAGGGCATGCATGCACTTCCACATTTCTCTGAGAAGGAACATGTCTGCTAAGCCAAGAAAAGAAACCTCTCAGTGAGATTTTGTTTTCAGTTCAGACAACAGCCTCTGCAAGCGGATATGAGAGAGCTGATACAGACAAGTACACCGAGGGACTTAATGATATCATATTTCTGTGTGATCAAGATAACCTATATTAAACTGTTAGCAGTCATTTAAATATTTATACTAGTAGATCATGCAAAGAAAAAGGAAAGATAAAGTTTAATCACGTGGCTCAGTTCTATTGAATATATCCATGAAGTAGTATTTCTGGTTATTTATGAATGGAAAAGCATTTACTTACTAAACTGTTTCTTAGTTATAGTCATCACAAGCTTAGGACTCAGTGATTTGTATGGCCCGAAACATTAGATAATCTGTCCAGTTGTGTAATGTGCAGAGAATCATTGCAATTGCAGAAATGGTACTTGTCAATATAGCTTTAAAGTAATTGCTTTGTTTATATTTAAGAGAATACAAGTAAACTTGACTGGGGTACTCTTTGGATATCTATTAATATTTAGCCTGGTTTTGTTGGAAGCTTTGCTGAGTACAGTATTTTTTTTCCCCAAGAATAGGAACAGACAGAGTAGCTGAATAGCAGAACAACTTTCTTGTGAAAATGCACAGAGAAGTTTTTCAAGATCTGGTTTGGAATTTTTTTTTGACATGAACAAACCAACCTATTATTCTTTCAATTTTTTGTCTGAAATAGTTAAATATTTTCATTTGATTAACAAAATCATTTTGAGCCAATCAGCTGTTCTGCTTAAGATTTTAGAGAGCAATTCAAATCACAGTCTCATAATTACAAATGAGGGATGATTTTAACCATAGCAACACCTATATAAGAAAAGCAGAAATAAGATGATACATCTTTCTGTATATTAGACACAATATCAAAATGTTTTAATTTCACTACATTAATTTCTGAAATGTCCTCTCTTACAAAATTCCTAGAAGAATCCAGAATTCTTTAACAAATAGAAAATACTGAATAAGAAACTTCCTCTGTTTTTATAGTGTGCTTTTACTGAGACTTACTGAGCACTCCTGGATACTTATTCATGAGCCAAAGTTATTCAAATCAGTATGTGTGTACATGCACGTTTGTACACAGACCCAGTCAATATATGATGAGTTCATACTGCTGTAATAAACTGGAGTAGCAAGAAGAAAACACAAGGAACAATACTTCAGAAGAAAGAGGTAAATAGGGAGGAATTACACAAACGTAATGTGCTACAAAAGGTATTTCCCCATGAGTCACTTAGTGCTGATCCATTCTCATTAAACGGTAAAATCAGCTTTGACATCATTGCTCAACACCAGTGTGGTATTACAGCTAAATGCTACTTCACTAGTAATTTGTTATTACAAAATGAACTTTCATATTGGAATATTCAAATATTCATACTGGAACAAGTGCATATTGATTTGGCTGTTCCATAAACATAAGTGTCTCCCTAGCAAGCAGGGACACCATGTTGCAGTGAAGAAATATTTAAAACTACTTATTTACAGCATGTATTTTAGTGGCTTCTGGAAAAAACAAATTATTTTTAAACTGTCAGAATTGGGACATGGAATTTATTTTCTTTGTTTCAATCTAAAAGGGTTTTTTCTTCATTTTTTTTTCTATGTCATGGCTCCAGAGCTCTTCACAGTGGGGCTCTGCAGAGTCTGAAACAAATCATCATTTGCAGTCAGTGTCTTCAGAGGTCTTGCTCCTGGTAACTCAGGCCTAAGAACAAGGTCCAATTCCATAGCTGCATTTGGATTATCTTCCTCTTTGAGCTGGTGCTCCAAGACCACCTGAGACTCCCTACAATCACTCTATGTTCCCTGATTTAGACCATTCATTTCTGTAACAATTCAGAGCTGGTGCTGACCCTGCTCTCATTCCCAGACACCCTTACTACATGCTCCCCTGGCTACAAAATATTTGGTGCATACTTTAAAGCAATCTGGGACTGATTTATTCAGTGCACCTGCATGGGGCTGGAGGGAACATACTGCACCGCCCATCGCCTCCCAGGCGCACACATTCCCTCTCAGACTTCTTGGTCATGACCTCGTCTCTTTCTCCCCCAGCCCTGCCATCGCATATCTGAAATGTTTCGCAGGGAAACATGTCCATGTTGGTTAAGCAGCGGGGAGATGGGGCCAGAACATGTGCACTGCGTCTAGTGAAATCTGCTGCCGTGTCACACAATCGTAGAATTGTTTTGGTTGAAAAAGACCTTTATGATCATTGAGTCCAACCATTACCTACTCTACGAGGCCCACTTCTAAGGCATGTCCCTGAGCACCATACCTAGGCAGCTTTTAAACACATCCAAGGATGGCAATTCAACCACTTCCCTGGGCAGCCTGTTCCAGTCTTCGATAACCTTTTCAGCATAGGATTTTTTACCGAATGTCTGAGCTAAACCTGCCCTGGCATAACTTGGGCCCATTTGTGTGGGCCGTCCCCTCGGTGTGCCCAGGCACTATGCAGAGAGCTGGTGAAAATGCCTTATGACTTCCACAGCACATCAGAAGATAGATATTGTGATAGGTCTTCAGGGAGGAGGTATGAAAGCGGCAGCTTTGGCGAGAAGCAGAAGTACAGCAGTTGTTACGGCTCCCTGAAATGAAAGCTTTTCTTTCCAAGATACCTTCAAAAAACCAGAAGTGCCCTGGAAATCGTACAGATCCAGCATCAGACTCTGAGCACAATCTTTCTTGCTTTCACGAGGCCTTTCGTGTGTTTGGATGAGTCAGAAGGGAAGTGCCCCTGAGTTACAGAGCGAGCCAGATGAAACAAGAGCCCGATGGTTCTCCTAGCTAGCGTACCCACCGCACGGTCAGTGCTCCAGCAAAGGGGGCGAGCGGATCTGTCAAGCCTTCCTTGGACAACCTGCTCAAGGATTAATCATACCAGTGTTTGCTCCACTCGGTTGTGTGCACTTCAGGCACTGTTCTCTCCTTCAGCTCTTTAAAGAAGGAAATGCTTCTTTCATAGGATTCAGGGGTCAAGTTTGGTCCCCTTTCGACACCTCAAATTCGTTCAGTTTGCCTGCTGCTGCTAAGCTAAATGCTGCCATGAGGTAATTTATTTGGGATTGGGGTTAAAGCGCTAATGAGAACACCACATTTCTCTGAAGATCAGCAGAACTGAGAGCAGCATTCTCAGCTGAGAGAAAGAAAAAAAGAAATCCTCAGCAGATACTGGAGCCAAGAAGCATATGGAGCCATTTTAGACCACGGTTACATAGCTTCTTCTCAAGTTTCAATGAAGTAAATGTGAAGTGCAGTTTGAATCCTAATATACGTGCAGGAAGTCCGTGCATCCAGGATTACTATAAAAGTAGGTTATTCGGAGCCCTTCTCCAGTGAGGTGCTGAGAGCCTTCAGCTCCACTTGGAGTTAAGAGGACTGGTATGTTTAGCACCTTGAAAGATTAGGCTTCTAAATGTTCCCACCGCTGATAGCACATTTGCTAGGAGGATTGATTTGACAAGGGTAGCGATGTATGGCCATTAAATTGTTTGCAGATTTGACCTATCTGCCCATAATAAGAAATAATACCTGAAGTGCCATAACTCTGTCAAACATTTCAAAGGAATACTTGTTTAAAGATCGAATGCATTATGTAATCTCATAATGTCAGATTAGGACATAAAACTATGGAACATGACACAGAGCAGCATTACAAGACATACGGTGTCAGAAATTTTATAAACAATTTCTTCTGGACCTCTCACATGTTATCAGTTTGAGTAGTGACTATGATGCATTTCAAATTTCTGCTGGCAGCTGGAGACAAAATGAAGTGGCAAAAAAGGTGACTGGAAATATCATCCAGGGGCTCTTGAAAAAGAATTTTTCCATAGAAAAACAGTACAGACCTGCAGCTTTTGTCCTGGTGTGAGGGAACTAATGGCGAGAATGGGAAAAGAGAAAGGAGAGCAAAATCATCAAAATCAAGAAAAGTAACAGAGTCTAGTCCTGTATGTCTGACCCATAGTTCTCAGCCCCAAAATAATTAATCACAAACTAAATGTAAAAATCTGTTACCTACAGCCAGCATAAGGGCTTAGAGTTACCCAATGCTTATGCCTACAATTTCATAAGCACAATTTTTCTCCATATGGATTTATTTTTATTACATGTTATTTGCCTGAGTATGAGACTACCTAGGCAAGATAAATATCTTTTACCTTGGAAGGATCTACCTGATTTCTTTTAAGTATAAAGCACTTTGGAATTTGGGGAAATAGAAAAGCAAAATAAATTCCCATAAACTAAATCTAAAAGCAAGACAGGTTTAAAAAACCAGAGCTGAGAGGAGAAAAATAAATAAACCAGCAATGAAATAAACAGTGATCATTTTTTATGAGACTCATAACAAAGAAAAATTATTTTAACTTTCCTTAAGTGACAACTAGTGGAAAAATAGGAAGCAGATAAAAGGTAGTGCTGAGCATGCTAGGCTGGTGAACATCAACTAGAGTTGCCTTTTCTGTGATTTTCCTTTCATGTTTAATCTTCATAATTTTTATAACCTTATTCAATTAAAACTATGCATAAATGCATATATGTATATAAAAGTATATATAAATGTCATACGCAGCATTTTTCTGAATGGAAATTCAATTGACAAGAAGCATGTGGTGAGCCCCTTCAGCAACATCTCCTTTGGCCAGTGCAGAATAACAGAGCCCACAAATCAGTGCTGTGACTGCAAAGGTCACAATTTTCACTCCCATGTCCCACCTCCACCAACTTGCACCACTGGCAACAGAAGACCGGTTAAAATGAAGCTATACCTGGGTGGGGAACAGCTCCCACTCAGCTCCTGTTTTCCCTCTGCAAAGCAGTGCTGGTGAAGGGACTGCAGCCCTGTGAAAGAACTCAGAAAGCGGGAGGTCAGGCCTGCTAAAGCAGCCCCCTTTGGGGAGGAGCCTGGAGTGCAGCAGGGAAGTGATGCTTCTCTGGCCTGGCCATGCTGCTGTGCCTGGGGAAAAGGGTGGCAGATGAAGGACGCCAAGATGCAGCTTTGGCAGGGACCAGCTGAGCAGACTCTGGGTTTTTGTCTTGCTTGCCTTGGCGCAGCGAGCGCCAAGCTGGCCCTGCACCCCAGGAACCAGAGTTTCAGGGAGAAACTCACAAGTGCTGCTCCACTTGGCCCAGCGGGTTTCCAACGAGCTTTCCTCCCTCTGTGAGCCATGTGGACACGCAGCGTGGGCACAGCTGCGCACAGCGAGGGGAGTGGAGAGCTCTCTCTGCACTTCTCTACTCTCAGCAGGAGTTTTGTCCCTTGGCTGCCCTTGCCCCCGCGGGCGGCTGAGCCTGCACCCTTGCTCTTTGCAGAGGGAGCATCTTGCGGGCTGAACTCTGCTTCTGCCCCCGCACAGTCTGCAGACAGCTTCTCCCGAGGCGGCAAGTGGGCTGCGAGCCCGGGACCCACACTTCTCTCAAGGGACAGGAGGTGCCTTCCACCTTTCCTTACCCGCGTTTCCCCGTGCAGCAATCGTGCAGAGCAGGGCTGGCGGGAAGAATTCCGTTGAGCGTTGGTAGCAACCCGCGCAGGATGTCCCACTCCCCAGGCATGTCAGTGCTCAGTGAGCACTCCCCATGGGTGGCTGCCCTCTGAAACCTGTCACTTAGCCAGCACCTCCACGTTAGTGAATGCTAACTGGGTCAGCACTACTTTATGTTAGATGTAATAACGCTTTGTTCCCTCTTTCTTTTTTTTTTTTTTCTTGCTAATAAGTAGCTGCTTCCTTACATCCCTTCTGGTCAGCCCTGCCTGTCAAATGACATGTCTGTCAAAATATATATTGTTCAAAAATGGACCTGTTGCCAGCTCTATGAGGCTGGGGGATGGGTTCATGTATCATATCACTCTTCCCTTCCATACATCTCAATTTCCTGCTTTCTGCATGATTAATGCACACTTGCTTCCCTCTACATAATGTAGACAGCAAAGAATGAATTATGCTGCTTCATTACATTAACTGGTAACATGTCTTTCCATACCTATATACGCTAATCACTGCTTTCTTGTGACTTGTGTTTATAAATTAACTAGATAGAGAGAGTAAATACAGAATAATGGCATGTTATGTTCCTTTAATGTAACAGAAATTGAAGAGGGGGCCAAGAAGGTGTTTCTCCTACTACAGAATTAGTTTAGTAGATTTTCATAATTTTAAAGTCATCACTTTCCTTGTAACACCTACATTTGATCTTTGATGTTGAGCTTCAGTAGTTTTACTAAATTCAAGGAATAGGAGATAGACCTTTTCTGCAGTTGATAGAAAATGGATACAAGTGACTGAAAATAACTAACATATACATCAGAAACATAGACTACAAGATGTTGTTCAAATACTGAGTGGTTAATCTCTGCCTAAACTTAATACTAAATAAAACAAGCCAATATTGGCACTCTCAGACAAACTCCAGTATTGCATCTGGAAATAACAATATTATGCAGACTTGAACATATTAGTAGCTTGAAAACAGAGAGCAAGAGCAGATGCTATAAAATACACAGAATCAATCCTGCTTGGACATTTATTGCATTAATACTATTTTCAATTTATTTAGCAGCAAAGTGCTTTTATTACTTACTACTGACTATGTATGAGTGAGAATGTGTGGGTGTGGGTGTGGGTGCTGTGTGCGCACATATATGTATGTTAGCTGCTCTGCCTGGCATAAATGATCCCTGAGAGGGCAGCAATAAAATATTTTAACAACATCTAGCAGCATCTTATGATGAACCCCAAAGACACAGCACGAGAATACTGATGTCACAGATTCAGTCACAGTTTAGATACAAGGGATAAAAACATTATTAACCCACTAGAACTTGGTTAGAAAATTAGCACTATCAGCTTACCCTTGAGAAATGCCATGGGATCTTTAACCAGAAGTAAGAAACAAGCTGTTGGTTGTTGTTTGCCTTTTTCTCCCCTTTTACTTCACAGAGCCTGTAGAAGCTTATGTAGAAAGAAAATCAATTAAATAAAAATGGACAATGATGAAGAAGTCAAGAGAGCAATTTTAAAATCAATACATTGCTTCAAAAGAAGCTCACAAGGTGGTTGCAGAATATGGAACAGAAACTTGACATACCAAGCAGACACAATGTTAAAAAACAAAGGAAGATCCTACAATACTTTCATATTTATCAGAAAGGATGGCATGGAAAGCTTTGTAGAAACCCAAGGTTGTGCTACTATAAGCACATCAAACCAACCCTCTGTTGCCTATGCTGACTCTTAAAGGGTAACCAGGGAAGCTTCAGACTCTAGGTCATGTCTTTAGGTGGACAATGTTTGGGTTTGAAGAACCCAGAACTTCGAGAGTCAGCCAAGAATGAGTTTTGTAGTAGCAAACATCAGCACAAATATCATCAACTTCTGCTCTAAGTACAAGACACAATTCTTCAATTTTCAAATAAACACATGCCACAATTGCCACAAGCAACAATTAAAAAATAAAACGCTGCCAAAGCAAAATGTTCCATTATGTATGCAATTTTCTCCCCAAGGAGTGGACTGAAGAAAGAAAAAACCACATGTGAAACGTTAGTCATGCTGTTTGACGCACTTTTGTGTGGTTCTTGGATAGTGTGGTAAGGGCAGTACAAGAGTTTACATGGACTAGTGGAGAAATCAGGAAAAAAATACCAGCAAAAAAATGAACTTCATCCTAATGTAATACTTGCTTAAAAGCTGATGTGGGCAACTTTATGAAACCATCAGAGATAAAAGTCATCTAAATCATCATAAAGTATGGGGATCTCTAATTACTTCATGGGAAATATGATTGCCAGAAAAGGGTCTTAAAATAGCAAATCATGAATTGCTACAGTTAGGTGTGTTTGAGTGCTGCTTCTAAAATTGGAGACTGCAAAATTCAGCCCACAAAATTTCTTGACCTCTTCTGCTGTGTCAAAATTAAGGCAGAATTAAATATGACTAGAGTAGGCAGGCAGAGGATTGAGTAAAATATTCTTAGCTATAATCACTTCTCACTTGAAAACCATTTCTGTTTTATTGCAAGCCCATGATTCTGAAAACATAGTTCAAAACAATGACGTTAAAGAAATTCCATTTTTCTGTGTGGAAAACATCTGTGTAGTGATATACCATGACAAGCATGAGGCGTGCAAATACAACTTAGAGCAACTGGCACTTCTGTCGACACAGCACTGAAAACATTGATGTCATTTAGCATTTACGGTAAGCCCCAAGTATTCCTCCTGCAGCAGAACATTTGTTGTCTTATTCCTATGGAATTTCTGAGCTGGAATCAGGTCCAGCTATATCATATTCTATTTCTTCCCTTACACAAGGCTTTGGTTTTTTTTGAATTCTTCAGTATCAAATGCACACAAGTTCACATCTGAACTTGAATGTCTGGAAGTCCTACCTCTCCCTGAAAACAGACTTGGCTGTTCTTTCAGCTGTTATTATTCACAGGTTTCTCATACATGATCATGTTGATGAAAGAAAACGTGATTATCATGTCTTCCCTCAACCGATATAGTATTTTCATTTTTCAGAAAAAAATTTGCAAAGAGATTTTTAAACTAAATTCTTATTTGTCTGTAAGTTGTGCTTATAGGTCATTGACACTGAATCTTTAATACTGTCACTATGCTTTTAGAAGTTGACTTCACCAATATCCTGTAAGTTTTCCATTGGTGTTGGCCAAATTCGGTAGTTATGGCAGAGAGAGCATCAGTGATACTGTACCTCCAGCTCTCCTGTGGTGAATATCCTAGGATCTCCAGGGATTACCATAAAAAAAGCAACGATGGTGGCTGAAGGACAAAGCTACAGTCTGTTTTCTGTCATTGCTACCACCCTGAGGCTGAAGTACTTTTCAGGCCTGTACTGGAAGCCTCTGGACCAGAAAAAGCTAGTATGAGAACAAAACCTGGAAAACTGAGGAAAAGAATATTTGAGTGGGATGTGTGAGATGCTCACCTTGTGTTCAGAGGAGGTATATGCTACTGGTAGGCATCAACAAATGCGTTAAACCAGCAGCATCACTACTAGGAAAACTTAAAGAGACACCCGAGTTCCCCTGCAGCAGCTGTGGGCAGAGCAATCAATTACCTGGCTTTTTTTCAGCCCTTGTTATTCACAGGTTTTTTGTTTTTTTTTTTTATCTGCTGACATGGGTAAGGACACGCAGGGCTTGGGGTCACAGCCAGTGCTGCTGCCCTGTCCGCTGCTCCTCCCGGTGTTCTGCGTGGACACCCGCGTTGCTATCAACAGGAACATAGTAAAGGACAGTCAAGCAGCTAATTTGTCATATACTCTCTGTTTTGAAATAAAGACTAGTAGCACAGGGACCAAGCCATATGAAGGCCCAAGTGAGTACCTGCAAAGACTGTATCTCTGCTTTGAAGAGCTAACTGCCTTGGGAAAAAAACAGTCTCATGGTCCCAGAGATCAAGCAAAATACAAAACTTAACAGAACACACCAGGTTGGCGATTTATCTCCATCTAACCCAGATTTGTCGTAACCCACCAAAGGCTCTGTTCTAGCAAGGAGCTCTGCCACAACAAGCCCGTAGGCCTATGTGAGGCAAAGCTGAGGCTGCTCTGGGGGATGCTCTTTTGTCTATATCTTTGATAGGAATCACACATTTGGAAGTATAATAAATATCAGATACAACTTCATAAGGTACTGGAAGTCTTTACTGGCTGCTTGTCAACTGAAGTCCTATCAGGAGTTAAACTCACCCCACCAGAATATTTTCCATGAAATATAATGCTTTTTGGAGTTATTTTTGTACAAATTCCTGGGGTTTTTATGCTGCTGTCTGATTTATCAGGAATGAATGTCAGAGCTGATGACTGTTATTTGTTTGTGCCAGCAATGTTGCCTGGGATCAGCAAACTGACACTAGCAGAGACACATAGAATTTAAAAAAGAAAAAAAATCTCCAAAGACAAAATGAGTGTTGCATTTCAACATATATAGTTGAAACTAATATTCCCTGGCTCTTTGCATATGCATCTGTGACTTGTGTATAGGAAACCTGGAAAACCAACAGAAGGAATCAGAACAAATTAATAATCCCCTTCTTCAGCAAATTAAACTTCACTCTGCTAAATTAGTTGACCTTCAAAGTTCGCCCCAGGGGAATGATGTAAAATTGCAGGGTTTATCTGAAGAAACAAAGATGAAAACAGGGATGAAGAATGTGAGGTGGCTAGTGGAGTGGACGGGCCTGGAAACGTTTGTTTAGTTACCTTAAAAAAAGTTCACTGAAAGGGGGAACGACTGCCGCCTCTGCACAAAGGTAGATTTTGTCATGACTTATTATTTACTGAAAGGGACTTATTTACCTCAGTAAGAATGTGTGTAGAGAGGAGAAGGAAATATTCTTCACAGCTCAGCACAATGTGTGCTGCACCAGCTCGGACAGGGAGCCAAAAGAGAAGGCAGTACAGAAAGATGCTGTTCTTTTCAAGGCAGTCCAAGTTGAGGTAGACAGAGAGCATTACTCAGCTAACACAAGTGGTCTTCAGAGCGGCCATTGCTTCAAACCACCCCAGACACATGGACTGAGATGACGTCGATGTCTAAGAACTGTAGCTTGGCCCCCTCTGGTATTCCAAGCACACTGGCTTTCTGTCACAATGAACTCTTGGAGTTCAACATCTATTATGAAAAGAACCAGAACAAGTAGAAAAGACAAATGATGGCATGGCTACTTAAAAAAATTATTTCTTGTTAAACATGGAGTGTTAACTCTCACGCTGGAGTTCACCTGCTCCTGCAGACTTACACGCTCATCCCCTTACCAGAAGGGATTCAGTGCCACATCACAGAGAGTCTTCTGGGACAAACGTGCATTTTTTCTTATATTGTAGGTTTTATTAACGGTGGTTATTGCTACACAATTTCCTAAAATGTGAGACATGGGCTACCTGTATGATGGTTGATAATGATAACTGTGAGTTGACTGAGGTACTTTAAAAAGACTCTCATAATTTCTCCAACTATGAAAGTATACAGTTAGTCCCAGCTACCAGGAAGACTCAGATACATCTTCTTGATATAGCGGTAACTTTGCTACCTGTTACAAGCAGATTCGCACTAGTATGGTTCTTGCGAAAAGGTAGTCTGACTAATATCTGAAAACACTTACATGCCGGTTGCATTGATGGAGAGCAGGAAGCGTAACCTCTGACCAGAGAAGTAATAACAGCGTAAGCTTTTCTAAAAACAAACCCTAGAGGAATTAGTGTCCAGTATCAGTCACAAAGTGCATTTAGGGCTCTCTATAAATCTCACTGAAGCATTTAATGAAATGGCCATCTTCCTGCGTAATTTGAAACCGACGTAAGAGTTTTGCACAGACAACGAGGATGTTTAAGCTTCCAGAGGACTAGGGCTAGAACCAAAAAAGTGTGTGGCACTGAAGAGTCAGTCATGGGCTTCCACGGTCTCTGACCTGGTACCTTGAACCCATGTGCAGGACTTTGATGTCTGAAGGAGGAAATGAGAATCAGCCAGCTCCAGATGGGATCTTCAGCATCAGCTCATTGAGTAGGGGACACCTACTACCTCCAATCACTGGGAAACACTAAGGAGAGCAGACTTACGTGGTCTTTTTGAAAAAGAGAGATGTTTCCATTTTGTGTGCTTTTGTTTTTAACACTCCCCACATATACCACAGTTCACAGGTCAGAAGATTTTCCTGGCATGTGGAAAGCTTAGACTCTCTGACCCTTCCTCATCTGAATCATTCAAAAATCTATCTGCTCAGTTTCCAGCAGTCTCTCCAAGAAGCATCAGAGAAGGACTCCATCCTAACAGTGCTGAGGTATCATCACTGAATGCTACAGCAAATGGATGTGACTGGTTTTTTTTTTTTTTTTTTCTGCTCTATGTACTGGTACCAGGCATCACTATCTCACAAAAAACCAGCTGTCTCAAGTCCATAAATATTAGTAAATAAGGGATGCACCAACAAACACATTGTAAGTTGGCTTCTATTAACTAATTAAAGGTGGCTTATTCTAATAAGGTGTTTGATGTCAGCTAGGTTGTTTCTTTCTTCATCTGAGGAAGATTAATGGGCCTATTTTCTACCTAACTTTCATCATGATAGTAAATTTTTATTGTGATTTTCATAACGATTTTTTAATCATCATATCTGAGCTCCCCTGACATGAAGCTTTTTTATGACCTTGCTGAAGATGTCTTTCTGACGTCAGAACCCCATGTGAGCAGGTATTACAGGCTTTGACAGTGATAGAATTATTCTTTCATAGTCTACAGAAGCTCTTAGGCTGCCTTCATCCCCATAGCATCTAAACTCCATTGAGTAGCACATTAACTGACAAGACTAACATCCATCATCTTTGCTTCATTCTCCTCTCTTAAGGAAGTGTGTATTGTAGGGGAGCATATGTTTTGGGTGGGGTTTCCACTGTGTTTTATTTTTAAATGTTCATACTGCTACATGTGTATCTCAGAAAAATTCTCCCCTCACATGGAGCAGAGGCTGCAGACAAGTTTCTGAAGGTCTTTCACTCTTGCCATTATTCATGCTTGTGTCTCCAGTCAGTCTCTATCTTGTCCAGAAATGAGATTTATCATGACAACTGACCTAGTCCAGGTGTTAAAAGAGGGATCCTTTACTAGAGCATTTCATACTGATGAAGTCTTTGCAGCTATAGTAGAAAGAGCTTTCCAAACTAAGGATTTTTTTTTGTATGGTCTTCCAAGTATACAGTAACATCAGTAGCTAGAACCATTACTCCTTACACACATAGCTACCAACAAAAAGACATTCAGTTGAAGTTTCATCAGTGAGTAAAGGTTGATGATTGCTATTAAAGGTCATCCTTAACTTTATGGTTTGCTTGCTGTTTTACTCATTCAGTTTGATATTCTATGCACAGCTCCAGGATAAGAGGAACCTAATATTGATGACAGTGGAGCATTCTAGCGTGAGGGTACTTAACCTTGGAGAGCTGGACAGTCACTCCCTTATTAAGAGACGTCATGAAATTGAAATGTAATTGCAGATTGAGTCTTGGAGTATTACCATGTTAGCATCAAAACACTGTATAGGTACTGCTTATTATGACCTTTAAAGATGGATTAGGAAAGCAGTATTACTGTATGTCCAGGACATGACTATCCTGTGATGGAATCCCTTCACCTCACTCACTGTCTTACTTCTGTGGCATTCCTCATTCTCAGCTCACTGCCACTCCTCCTCAGGAAAAGGAGCTGCCAAGTCCTCTGGCACCACCACTTTCCCTTGTAGCAACATATAGCATCAGACAGAAACAGACCCCCTTCAGCGTGCCATCAGATATGCAGGTGATAAAATGCTCCTGGACCACAGGAGTTCTCATCTAATATGCTCAGTGTTAGTCACAGTCCACTGAAATATCAACTCATACAATTCTGTTACCAGTTGCAGTGAATTTATAAAGCTTCAGTTCTCAAACTCAAGTGATTTCTTTAAGAACATAGATGATAATTTTTTGGCATTATTTTTTAGCCCCATGAAAACAGTATTCAAATATATAAGGCATCAAAGTCTATAAAGAGAACCCACATTGTATTACTTTAAAGAAAATTTAGGTGTCTGGAGAGGGAAAGGGTTGTGATTTTTGAACTCCAATACTGCTGATGTTACCAAATATGAAATAGCCCTTGCTGACAGATCTGTAAGGAAATCTTGAACTCTGTGAAATTGCCATACCTCCCAATTTTCCCTGCTTTGTCAGAGGTCAGCTTTCCTCTTCCTATTTCACAAGACCCCCCCATTAATTACTCCCTTTACTCTTGCCACAAAGCCACTTATACCATTTCCTGTTGGATTTCACCCTCCACCTCCTGAACAATTAGCAAAGGAGTTTTTATTCATGCCCTTACTTCTTCCCCCACTGCTCTTCTGCTCTCTCCCCATCCCTCACAGGCTCCTTCCCTTTCTTCCACCACCTGATCTTTCTCCATCCCCTCACTCTTGATGGTCGCTTCCCTCCTACACCTTCTGTGCCCTCCCTCTCCCAGCACACCCCTCCATTTTGCTTCCCTGTCAGCCTAGCAGCAGAAATCAAACTGACCTACGTCCCCGTCCCTTGCCGGTATTTCAGAGCTCTGGAGCCAGATCAATTAGGTGGTGCTGCTAGTGGAGCCAGGGGAGAGGTGGGACGTAGCCTCCGGAGGGGAGGGACCGGGAAGGCAGCACAAAGGGCACGACAAAGAGGCTGCAGAGCGAGGCTGCCCGGCGAGAGGGAACAGAACTGATGGAGGGAGACACACAGCTCCATCCATCCGTCGATGGTCAGTGCTGTGTGTCCCCCCCAGCCCCATCAAGGGCGTGAGCAAAAGGCAGCGAGTGCTGCAAGGGAAGAGATGCAGCCGAAACGCCGACGTGCTTGCGGAGGATGCGCAGGCAGCTCTCATTGTAAATTCTCATTGAGAGCAGAGAATGACTTCAGGAATTTCCCCAGAGAGGACTTCTGGAAGGAGCTGAAGCATGGGACTATTTTGAGGCTGGATCGATATTTCAGCTTCACAAAATGTAAACTGTTCCCAGGTCTGGGGAGTGCACGGCAGCTGATTCCTTTGTCCATGAACACAGTGTTTAATTCGCTACTTTGCAAATGCTGGGATATCCTGAAGATGGAAGGAACAATGTGCAGTACATCTACAGTCTTGTAATTAGCATTTGGCACCAGAGAAACCATTAAGAAAGACATGACTTTCCCATAGGCAAATACTAGAAGTTCAATGTAACCCTTGCATACTACTGACTCACTAAATTCACAAAAAAAAACAAAGAAAGAAGTGCTTTAACTTCCCATGAACTGTGATGGTGGAGCTCACTTGTTACCTTCTTGTGTTCTGGGGGTCTTCTAGTAGGGTCTGCTAACTCTGGCCCTGGGGATCACTGCCACAGGTGCATTCCTGAAACTTTCCATTTCTTTTTGTAAAGAGATCCCATCATGCTGAACAGCCTTGGTATGCAGCAGCAAAAATACATATTCCTGAGAATGAATGTCTTGTATCCTACTGTGGGGAATACTGACTGGATATTTCACTGGCACTGTAGCGCACCATATCTGAGGCCATACTCCCCATACATCCTACAGACTTGTCAGTTTGTACATTGACTCATCTACACCAACCTTTATGCTGTTTCAGCCACATTCAGTATGATGCTTAACTGTTATTCACACATACACACAGTCTTCCCATCACCCCATTCAATTAACCTGCCTGCTGGACCACTATAGCAAAGACATTAGGAAAAAGATCTGGAAAACAGGAATGAGTCAGAGGAGGTGCTCCGTTTATATCTTCAAGATATATATACAGATTCCATTTATATCTTCATTCCACTAAATGTACACAAAACTGAAACACAGCAGCCTTAATAAGGGGGAGAGGAAACGCCTTCTGGCCAATACCAAATTAATCTGTAGTTCTTGCTATCACAGAAGTCACATAGTGTATTCTATGATAATTCTGAGTAGGAGGTGCCAGGAAATTTGCATTCAACGAGATAAGTTATGATATATATTCAGTTTACATAGTATTTCCTGTGGAATTCTCTGTCCTCATGTAGTCCACAGGGAATCCAACCAGTAAAAACATCAGGATCAATTATTCATATAGGCCAATCCCAAACGTAAGCTCCTCTTATACTAGTTTTGAGCTTCAAGGTTGCTTGGTCAGGCTTTCTGTAGACAAGCACACAACCATTATGGCCAAGATCAGTTCTATTTTACACAAGTGATCCTTCAGAATTGAACTGTGGAAGAGCAAGGCCATCTGTTACAGTGCTTCTGGACCTGCATGGAAAGGAAAACTTAGAGCTCCCTTTAGATATCTGCACACATTTCTAAATAGGAAACATTGCCTTCTGTCTAGAAAGTCTGCGAGAACTGGGGGACTTGACACGGGTCTTGCATTCCCTCCAGTCTAGCTAGTGCCAGTATAAGAAGGTTTTTTGTCTAGTTCAGATCTTTTGTATGACCTTCTATGTTGGGACAAAAAAAAAGCCTCAATCGCATGGGAGAACTTGTAGAAATATTATACTCTGAATGTCTGCTTCTAACATCATATAAAAGTCTAGGTGACACAGCAAGGTCCACACTTCCCCTTTGTGACTAACCAATACACTAATTATTTTTACTAGAAAATCTGGTAACTATTAAGGACAGTTATCTTGGTACAGCCATATTACAAAAATGTTACATTTACTTTTGCACCCAAGTGATCTTTTTATTTTATTGCCCAAGCAGATTACAAAGTTTTCATTAAGACAGGAAACCCCCACAACTTTCTTTGAGCATACAGGGGAGGGTGAAACTATCAATGTGTTTTCTGTCACAAGGCTTTTCTCTTTATCACATCCTATTATATCCCACTATTGGGACATCATAAACACTAGGCAGAATTTCCTACTCAGCAGTCTGATACATATGATCATTCGTCGTCAGATCGATGCATGAGACAACACTTTCTTCACCATCATTGTAGTGAAATTATACTCTTTTGCCCCAAAAGAAGCATGTAGTTACCCTGAGACACAGAGGGGACTTAATTGCTAATTTATATGTGTAAGAGATTTCTTTCTCTTTCCTGGCTGAAACCTACAGTCCTTGTAAGTCACCTTCTGCAGAAAAAAGTGCAGCACTGCACTAATTAGAAACATTTGGCCATTACTAAACAGCATGTTTTGCAACATGCAAATGTGCAAGTGTTGTGGTGTATCAACACTGTAATGTATCTACAGGGATATGATAGAAATGCCCAAAGAGGCCTATGAAACAGTTTAAAGCTCATACATAATATGATGTCAACCTACAATACCCAGACTTTATATATTTTCAGATGAAGTCTTAAATTCTGATTATGTTTGCAGTGTTGATGAGATTGCTCTCATTGCAGAGTCCTGTTCTGCTTTGACTGGAAAAACATTTTAGACTCAATTAATTCTCACTGTCTCTAGCAAAATTAACACAACAGATAAAAATGCTGTTCTCTGCCCATATTTTTTCCATCCTTGTTTTAAAAAATACACTGTATTTTAGAGATAGCTACTTCCTCTATAAGACATAGTCTGATAATGAAAACATCGTTAATCTATAGTATGGAGACAGATAGATCTTTGACAAAACACCTTGTAAATGGCTCTAACAGAGTAATATTGACTGATTCTGTCAATACATAGTAAGGAATTTGCTGCAGTATCACAGAATCATAGAACATTTTAGGCTGGAGGGGACCTCTGGGATGACATCTGATCCAGCCTCTCGCTAATGAGTCCAACCAGATAATGCTGCTCAGGGCCTTGTCCAGGCAAGTTTTGACTGTCTCCAGGTATGAAGACTTTACCTCTCTGGGCCCCTGTTCCAGTGTTGAACCACTCTCATGGTGAATTCTTTTTTCTTTTTTGCATCTAATAAAAATTTCCGATGTCACAACTTTCATTTGTTGCCCTTTGTCATATCACTGTGTGCCTCTGAGAAGACTCTATCTTCTCCACAAGCCTCTGATGACTGTAGACAGCAATAAGATCCCCTTTCCACCTTTCTTATGGCTGAACAAGTCCACTTCCCTCAGCCTCTGCTCGTATGTCAGGTGCTCTAGAGACAGTCTCAGTGGCCACTGATGGACTTGTTCCAGTATGCCAACATCCCTTTTGTGCCAGAAAGCCCCAAACAGGAGGCATATCCCAAACATTGTGGGAATAATTGCAGACCTCGTCCATGTGGCTATGATCTTGCTGTTACAGTACAATATGCTATTGGCCTTGTTTGCCACAAAAACTAAGCTGCTGTCTCATTTTCAGCTTCTTGTCAACTGGGGCCTTCAGATCTTTTTCTGCGACACTGCTTCCATTGTCTAGTCTGTTCGCAGCAGCAAGAGACTGCACTTTCCTTCACTGAAACCCAAGAGGTCCCTGTCCACCCATTGCTCCAGCCTGCCAAGGTTCCTCAGAATAGCATCCCTGCCCTCCAGCATATTGACTGTTCCCCACAACTTTGCATGATGCACAAACTTTCAGAACATGCTCTCTGTCCCATTGTCTGGAGTGTTAAAAAAGATGTTGAATGTTCTGCCCCCAGTGTCAGTCTCTGAGGGATGCCACAATGAATCACCAGAAAGCTGGATTCTGTACCTCTGAACACAACCCTTTCAGCCTGGTGGGCCAGATGGTTTTCCTCTTGCTTTAACATCCACTTATCCAGGACAAATCTACCAGTTTACGTACCATGATACTACAGGAGACTTTGGCAAAGGCCTTACCAAAATCAAGGTAAATAATATGCACCGAGTTCACATAGCCAGAGTCTTTAGTGGGTTGGTCAGACTTCCTGCAAATCAGACTGTTGTTGTGCTTTGAAGAGGTTGGCCTTGAAGATAAAATATTAATATAAATATACGTGTATGTATTTTGAACATTGCTTAAAAGTGTACACTTTCATCTATCATATGTAAATAATTAAGAATTGGAAAGTATGCCCTAAGGAAGGTTTTCCTGGTGCTGAGTATTTGATCCAGCGGACCTGGCACGATATACTGGTTTCTTATTCAAGAAAAAAAGAAGTGGCACAAACAAAATCAATGCAGGCTTGTCACCAAAAACCTGCAGATTCATATTGTCTTGGGCAAAGGCAGTTTCTTTTGGGGACATTTCAGTAACATTGCAGGGGCCGACAGCCACCTGGAACATGATTGTATGAGCTTTGAGCAGGATGAATTGCAACAGGAATGACTTGCAACAAGAATGAATTGTAAATCCTCAGCTCTTCTCCACGAAAGGGGGACTACACAGGTAAGATTAGTTGAATGACAGGCACTCTACACTACATCCAAATACAGCTGGAACGTTTTGGGTTTTTTTTTTTTTCAATCTCTTCTCTCTCATGTAAATAACCTATAGGGTCTGTCAGAGGCCTGCCTTTTCACTTGTGTCTAGACTTCATAATTACAAAGCAGATATTGGCCTGAATGTAAGTTTTGGGGGATCGTTTTTATACAAAAGTATTTATATGGTGCTTGCATGAAAGAAAGATGTTTTTAAGAGGCGGTTCCTGATAGGTTTAGAAATGCAGTTAGAGCATTTGGGCTACTCTATCACGCCTCAGGACCACCTGTTTCTGTATTAGAACAGAGTGACACAATTCTGTCATGAACTACAGTATTTCTGATAAAAATCATAGACTGCTTCAGAAACGCCTGTGCGAATCCAGGCACCAACTACATTCTGGACAAATTGCCCTTTGGCAGAACTCTGCCTCTGAGGAGTTCTGGCCTCAGGGCAGAGCTAATCCCCGGCAGCACCTCCAGCCGATCCACTGGTTAGAGCTGGATCGCCCATGGGGGCCCTGTTTGAAAGCCAAACTTCCAGTCCCTAACAGGTACTTTGGAGCACTTCACTGTGCGTATAAATAAAACATGAACCATGCTACACTGCCTCCAATTAGGAGCAGTTGCACGCCTCTGTGAAATAGAGCTACATTACCATACAAACCATGTGAATTTTGAGAAGTATCCAAGAGAGGCTTTTGCAAATATTTGCAGACAAACCAAAGGGGAGAGTAAACAACCAGCACAGGGTGAAAGTAGTAAAATGATCTTCCTCCTCTTTTTTGCTAAAGAAAAGTTTAGGAGCTGGAGTTGTGATTACATGTAGAGGAAAATTCCAGCAGTGTGGTAAATTATTAATCAATAATGATGCACTATCAATCAGCACAGTGCATTTATGGAGTCTTCAAAGTTAGAGAGAAAGGCTAATTGGCATCTAGAGGGAAGGCCATTTCAGAAAGCATGGCAGAAACTTTGGCTTAAGTTTACAGTGATATTTATTTACAGATTTTATGGGTGACATTGAATCTGTGCATTCGGTGGTTTCATAAAGCTAGTCACTAGGTACTTAGTAGGGAAAAAGTAAACCTGACTAGATAAAATATGTTTTTCCAGATTAAATGTAATGGAATGCACTGGACAGAGAGAGGAGTTCCCTCAGATCAATCCATCACACCAGTTCCAGATTTGCTCATTTGATATAAGAAAATCCATAGTTAGCTTATTTAGTCAATTAAATAATGAATTTCTTTTCACCTCAATAAAAAATATTTATCTGTCTGGGCAATATAAAAATACACCTACTGTAACAGTTAAAGACTACAATGATTTTGGATATTATGTAAATAGAGATCCACATGCACACTAGTTTTTTCCTAACATAACCTCTGTTGTGCAGCAACATAGAAAAATTAGAATAGTTTAATGAGTTTTTCTACAGCATTTACAGTATTAAGATTCATCGTTATGCTTACTGAAGACTATAGTTTTTGAGAATATTTAGAATGGTAGTGCCTAAATTTCAAAATTGCATTTTTGGAGTGAGAAGATTTGGTCACATTTGAATATTTATTTATGATGACATAATTTCTAGCAATAAATCAACCACTTGTTGTTCTTGTTAAAGCAATACCTGATGATAGCCACTTTTCTGGGGTCGTCTGATTCATGTTGTTTTAAAGCCAGTCGTCAAAATCAACATTCCTCCTTTTCTTTAGCATTGCCGTAAGGGTTAAAGCCTACATTATCCAGGTTCATTCATATTTCCTATTCGATTTCATTGAGAAGTTAAAAAAAGTAGATTTGAAATTGTAATTCAGATTTCATTTTAAACTGCTTATCTCTCTTCGCCTTCTGATTAAATATAATTTTTTTTGGAACCAAAATGTCACATTATCTTTAAGACCACGCTCTCCATCAAAGCAGTAAAAGCTTGAAGGTTTACTGCAAGAAGGGTTCCCCTTACTGGTGACTCCGTGTACTACAGCACTCAAATGCCCAACATGGTTTAAACCTCTAAAACGATTTAACCCAAAGCAGCTGCTGGCAGTACGTCTTGATTTGAAGACCGCTCACACAGTCTTTGTTCAAGGCTTTCGCATATGTTTAGCAAACACGTGCCAAATCATCCATAAATACTGGCTACTGGTTACCGAATTTGGAAACGTCCTTATGATATTTGGAGGCTTTTCAACAGGAGGGACGTGTTTGTGCATGTGTGCGACTGCATAAGCAAACATTATGCGCTAAGATACCAATTAACAATATTTACAGCTGTAACACATATATACTGTAGTTATATAGGACAGTTGGAAGATTTGATTGGCATTTACATAGAGTGGCTACAGAAATGAGACAGTGATAGCTGTGTAAGTTGTCCCATAAGTACTGCTGCAACCATCATCCCCTGCCTGTATGCACAGAGGACACAGAAATGGCTTCAGAGAGAGGGTGATTGCAAGTGCAGAGGAGGTCAACACTTCAGCAGTGCACTTTCATGCTGCCACACAAAGAACACCACGGGAGAGAGCTCTGGAGATGGAGCCGTCCTTCCAAGGTAATCCTTCCAAGAGTATCTACTCATTGCTTAAAACACAGCATCAACGAGCATAAGTTTTTAAGTCCTGATATCTCAGTATTTCCCATGGCTAGTCGCACTCTACCTTGCAAGAATCATAGAAGAGTTTTGGTTGGAAGAGACCTTCAAGATCATTGAGTCCAACCTTTAGCCTAGCCCTATCAACACCACTAAACCATGTGCCTCAGCACAATATTTACCCTTCTCTTAAATACCTTCAGGGATGATGACTCAACCACCTCCCTGGGCAGGCTGTTGCAGTGTCTGACAACCCTTTCAGTAAAGAGATTCTTCTTTTTTCTGTTTTTTAAAAAGACCAGAAGAAACACTCTTCTCTCCATTTGGAACACTGGAAGAAACATTCTTCCATTTCCCATGACGTGCAACTAAGAATTTTACACTGAAATTTCTTCTGCTGCTATGGACACATCTGTAATATACAGAGAACAGAAAGTAGGAAAGTCTGCAGTTGTACTTCCTCACACTGAAGGTAAAGAAGTCCTCTTCATCAGGAAGGCTGAATTAAATATGGCTGCTGCAGTCACATCAGAGACTTTGAATATCATCTCAGGTGCCCAGGCTAGCCAGGCTGCTCTGTTGGGTAGTTCTTACCACCACAGGGTTAGGCTCAAGCTCTGATGGTGCTAGGGCTACGCTGCAGGGCAAGATGAAGACGCTTATCACCCATCAACGCTGAAAGGCAGGGCTACAGCCTCTCCCACATTTCCTGTCACATATATTGCTTGCCTATGCCCCTATACTTACTCCCTGCTATGCAGATGCACTTTCAAGGGCTGCCAGAAAGCTGTCTTGGCACAGAAGGCTCCTTCCCCCACAAGTGCTCTGCTGTGGCTGGGATACAAGCACCTTACATGTGCTCTCCTGAATGACTGTTGGATTGCAAAAAGCAATCGAAAACAAATTAAATCCCAGAACACAGCCCTTTGCTATCCTCTCCATACAGCTCACACACAGGTGCATGTCTCAATGCAGGCAAAAGTCAACCCCCAAGATCTTCCCAAGACAACAAGGTCCCAGTATAGCAGAGGAAAAATAAGAGAAGAAGTGTAGCAGAGATGAGCAAGCTACAGCTCAGATCACCGGCATCACAACTAAGCTTGGTTCTTGCTAAGCAGTAAATGGCTGTTTGCATCCTCATGAGCCCATGGCATAGCCTCAACAAGGCCATAAGGCTTCCTGGGACTTGTCCGCCACATCAGGCAAAGCTAGACAGATCCCGGCAATCCCTGCTACCAGGACATCCCCTCATCAATAATCACTAATTCCATAGCTCATTTTGTAATATCCCTTGCCGTGGTGGGATTCTCCGTTTGAAGTCCCACCTCTGGGTTTGCAAGATTCCCAGCGGTGGGGGTTAGGTTCAGAGGCTGTATTTTTTAACCATTTCCAGTTTGAGTGGAGAAAAGACATTCCACAATGCCTCTATTTGGTGTATTTTTTATTCTCATGCACCAGAGGAAGATTCAGCGAGTATAGTAGCTCATTATGTACCAAGCTGGGATTCAGAAAATATATGAACTTCTCAGTTACACAACATCCTCAAATCAAATTTTTATTAAGTTGCTAAACTGTAGATTCCTCCCAATTTTTGAGGAATGTATGAGGTAGCAATAGCACCGGAAATCCACACTGGATTTCTAATTAATTTTGAGGCTAAAATCTGAGAAAGCAAGTTAGAATAGTGGAATACTGCTATGAAATAAAACAAAGTTTCCTTTTCAGTAGTCGTTACTGTCATCTCTTTTTTGTCTGTGTTTTCATGCAGAAAGATGAAACTTCTAACATTTCTTAAGTATCTCATATCCTCTACTCCAAGCACTAATCTAAATGAGAATGCTGAAAGCTGATGTGGGAATCTCCTGACAAGAGAATCAAATCCATTGAAGTAATTTTTAATTTAAAGCTGAAAAAATCTTAAACAATAGTTGTTAGGAAACCTTAAAAGTGTTGCTGTGCTTCAGCTTGCTTTTCAAAGGAAAGAGAATCTACCCTACAAATGGCCAAGTGTCTGAAGCATCTGTCTGGCCAGGATGTACACTGTAGCTAATTTAGGCATCTGCTTTTGATGATGCCTTTTTGGGCTGTTGTAGGAAGCAGCCTGTGCTAATAGTCATGTATGCCATTTTTGGCAGTAGGTCTGTTTCCTTAATTAAAGTAATTTCATTCATACAATCAATAAACACACGTTTCCTTCCTAAATATATCTTGAAAAAAATGTTAATTTAGACAAAGGGTAATATAGTATTTGGCTATGCTATAATAATATTAAATCAATATTTGAAGGAGATTAGGGAACATCTTTGAGAATATCAATACCTTCACTAATGTATTAATAGTTTGCCACATATTTAACAATAACTTCCAAAAATATCAGTATTTAAGCCACGTTGGAACAACTACCAAGGAAAGCCTGAGTTAAGGCTGCTTCTTTGTCCCAAATCTAAAAAAACCCTCAAATACTTAAAAGCAGAATTAACGTTACCTTGATAGTTAGGATTTCCTGACTTTAAGTCAGCTTATTAACATTGTTTGAAGTGTATTTATACCCTGATGCCCTGAATGGCTATTTAAAAATATAATGCATACTTTTTAGAATGTAAATTACTTTAAGACTTAAGAAAGAAGTTTAACCACAGGCTTAAACACCAAGACAGAATTCCTTTGGAGAAGGATATGGGGCAATAGTTTTAAACTAAAAGAGGGCAAATTTAGATTAGATATTAGAAAGAAATTCTTCTCTATGAGGGAGGTGAGACGCTGGAACAGGCTGCCCAGTTGTGGATGCCCACTCCCTGGAAATGTTCAGGGTGAGGCTGGATGGGACTTTGAGCAGTGTTTTTGGGCGGTGTTTCTGCCATGGCAGGGGGATTGAAACTAGATGAACTTTAAGGTCCCTTTCAACCCAACCCATTCGATGACTCTATGATGAATTTCAGGTTGGGACCTCCCCCATTCTACTCCAAAGAGCACTTTAAGCAGAGGCAAAGGGACATATTAACTTACTCCTAGTTATCTTTTCCTGGCACCATCGAAGCCGGCACGATGAAGCAGTGAAGGCCTGTGGGTTTGGGCTTCTAAGAGCAACCAATGTGCTATCTCGGGACAGACAGGTGAATAGAGCTGCTCTCTAAACCAACCCACCTCCACTCTACCAGCATCTCTATGAGAGGCAATTTCCTGCCTCCCCACCCAGGAAAGCCATACATCACTTCTGAGATTTGAAGCTGTGAAGACCACCCTGCTGACGATACACTTTGCTTGCAGCTCTGTCTTTCATTCCTCCACAGCACAGAAGCTCAGAGAAATCTTTCACAACAGCAGTCATGGTGGTGACTGAGATGGTCTTGCCAGGATTGGGAGGCAAGGGGAAGAGAAGAGTTTGTGAATGGGAGACAAAAAAGGTTCAGCCTCCAAACACCTGGAGGTGACGAGACATACCAGTGCAGAACCACACCTCTGCCCAATGAAATCTCTTCCTGCCTTTGACACTTTCACTGAGCAGACACAGGCACAGCAAGGTCCAAGTCAAAGTGGGCATCGCACTGTCTCTCCTTGCCTGGTTCTTGCCATCTCCTTCATTTCTCTCTGCACACACACATTGGGAGTTCCCTGAGCCCTGAGTTGCCTTCTAGCTACGTGGTTGCATAGTTTCAAAGTCTGTGGTGGTGACGGCTGCGAGACTGGATCATGAGGAACTTTTCAAAACTACACTGCAATGATTACAAAAATACTCCACCGTGCGGAGTGATGCTTGGATGATCTCACCTGAAAGGTGAAAGCGCAGATTGTTACAGGGATGGGACTATCCAAAGGAGCTGTGCTAGGGCTGGAGTTAACGCACAACTCAGGGCAGCAAAAGCACCACAGACGCTCAAGGCATTTATTCTGTTGATAAAAGCTGAAGTTCAGCATGAATCTGTGCCCTTATTCTGTGATAACAGAGAGAGGTGGTGACAATCACCTTCAGCATGTTCCTGAACTTAAAAGAATGATGGGTTTCCAAAACACACTGCTCTGTTCATGAAGGAGAATAAAGCATGCTAAGCACTAGAGAATCCCAGTTACCTGAATAACAGACACTCATCACACAACAGGACACACTTTTCCAAGATGTAAGAAAATACTTCTTTCTAAGACAAAGTCCCTAATTTCACATACCTCCTGGGATTTACTGAGAATTGACTGTTGCATGTGCATTCGAAGGAACAGAGTGGTTTTGGTTTCATGACCTAGAAAACAGACGAAAAACAAAACTATAATTCGGAGGCTAACCTTGTGTCCAAATTAAATAGGCTGCTCCACCATCTTGTTAATTTAGCTCTGTGTTGCATAATCCATCAGTCAGCTGATAGATTATTTGTGGCATTGTATTTGTGAGAGCAGCCTCCCTCAGGATTAACTAGAGGATAAAAGCAAAATCCAGTTTTGTATGTGTAGAAAAGCAATTTGTCAAAATACTTTTCAACAAAAATCCTCTCTCTGCATAGATGAATCCCTTTTTCCATCTGTACTAGGTATGATCACAATGAGTTCATCTTACTTTGTTGAAGTGGTTTTGGTTGTCTGTTGAGTTTTAGTTTGTTTGTTTGTTTTTAAATCAGTGTTGGGGGAAGGAAGGCATTACATAGCTGGGCACCTCTTTCTTATCCTTGCTGGAGGGGTCAATTCCCAGAATAAGAATCTAGTCACCCAGTGTGAATAGTTGGTCTCCTTTTGAGATTCACCTAGCAGTAGTTTTGTAAACAGACAAAGAGCGAATAGCCAAGGATAAGCAGCAAAGTTCTTGTGCTCTGCTGTACATTCACAGTATTTTTTCTCATTATACAAAACACCCTATTTTAGAGTGTTTATAGGAAGCTATCACAATTCCTTGTTGTGTATATTTTACATTTACTTGAAAATTAATACAATCCATAGTGTATATACACTTCACAGACTTCAAGCTGGCAAATACACAGCACATGCTTTTGACAAATACTGTAAAATTCTCTTAAGGTTTGTTTCAACGTGCACTGAATGAAGCATCTGGTTGCCATTCTTAATTCCTTGCAAAATGGCTCAGAAAAGACTCATTTCTCATTTCCAAAAAGAACACTTCATTCTATCTGTGTGGTACTGCAAAGTGAACATAAATTACTCATTCTCTTCCTACTTATATTATTGTAAGTCAAGTGACTTCAGTGCAACTAATCCTGATTTACATCAGTGTAAGCCAGGAGAGACACGAGGGCTCTAAATTCCCCCAGTGTTTGTTTTCATACAGTATTTTCTCCTTCTGATGCTTATCCATTAGTCTATAAATCTTCATAGTCCTAAACTCATACAGCTCATTAATTTCTGAAGTGGTTTGGCCTATTCTTAGCAATATGCTTGAGCCAACTCTGGCAGCTGTAGCTCCAGATCCCATGAGAAGGCGCTAGTCTGAGGAATTAAGTCTTGGTCTCACAGCCATGCACGACCATCCCTGCGAACTGCCCTGATGCCTGACTGTGCACATCTTAGGGGTGCCCTAGGATACTCTCAGCAGCATGTCATATCTGAATATTTACATTCACTACTTTTGTAACTCTGTCCTTGGCCAAAGGTATCAATGCAAAATCCCCAGTCTTCAGCATTTAGAAACACGGACACCAGTGACAGTAAGGGTACCTATAAATATTCCCAAGGGAAAGGACAAACTCCATAGGTTCCCAAGGTACTCGCTCACCTCCTCACTACTCTCCAGAAAACATTTCGGAACTTGCTAAGTGGAACATCATCCAGATGGAATCTGGAGCAACAATGTTAATTAACTGAGGTGTCAGTTGAAATATTGTTCAATACACTATATAGAGAAAATGGAATCTTGGGATTTTTCATCCACACTGTACCTTGGGAATCAAATGAGATACTTGTGAAACAAAACGTTAGAAAAATGATATTATCATAACTTTATTCTTCTATAGGAAACTGAAATTCTTGCACAGCAAAACGTTGACCTTACACTCCCTGCTTATAAGTTTCTAAATTATATAGCAATTTGTATTTACACTGTTTACATGGTTCTTGCATCTGAATGATTTAAAATAATTTTACAGAGCATTCTTAGAGCGGTACTACTTCAACTTTCCCAAATGCTGAGATACAATTCCTATAAGAAGGAATTCACTACATTGTTCTTTTGCTGTCAGCACATCACCACCGAAATTAAACAGCGTTACCCCCTTTGTACCATGATGCGTAAGAAGTCAGGTGATTTCAGTCATACACCAAGCAGTAGGGCGCGGAGAAATGGATTTTGAATTTCTTCATTCCCAATTGTTCTAACACAAGCAGCATAGCATGATGAGGATGCATGCTTTAGAGCGATGTAATCTTTCCGTGCCATTTTACTTAAAAAACCCTGTTCATTTTGTCTTTGTGTAGGGTTGCTGTTGAATGATGTCTGCTACCTTTCTGCCCCAGAGACACTTTCCTATCACCTGGTATGATAGAAAATTAAGACTGTACTTATAATATGAAAGTGCTTTGGGGCTGCTGTGGATTAAAGGTACCCTGGAAATGCAAAATATTTAATAATTTTAACCGCACAGCTTAGCTTGAGAGTTGTTTCTCTCTAAGTTATATATTAGCATTTCCTCTTCTAGTTGCTGTCTTTTGGTCTCTGCTATCTTTAATGTGAATTTGCAGCTGTCAAAATGAATAATATGCAGCATCAATTTAAACCCTGCTTTTCGATAAGTTCAGCATAATAGTTTCACTTTGTCTCGATTCTGTTGATTGCTATTAAATTCTAGATTGTTTTAAATTCCTTGAGACCATCTTGGAAGTATCAATTACAAACTGCAGGCATTTATTAGAATTCAGCTTGAGACAGAGCACTCTCATTTGGCTGGAAAACATTTCCTTCTGTTCTTTGCACTTAATACAGAAGTGGTCATGGAAATAAAATTTGCCATTTAAGAAAGCAGAGTATTTAAAGGAGAAATATTATAAATTACTGCAGAGATTAGAAAAGAAAGAACCTTTGTAAAGTGTGGATGGAGGTGAAGAACCACACACAACTTGCTTTTTACCCATCTATACAGTTCATAACTGGTCAAAGTCATTGAAGAGAAGCAATTTGAAAACATGAAGCTCAAAAGTAACACGACTCTCCTCATTCACAAAGTAAACTTCCCGCTGACTTGGAAACAGAAAATGAAGTCATCAGTTCTCGCAGGTCAAAATATTTCTAGAATAATGTGGCTTACAACACACTACCTAAGAAACTTGTTATCTTGGTTTTAGTGGATCAGAGCTATGTACGCTCTTCAATAGTAAAATCATACACACTCTCCCCCTACTTTTTTTTTTTCTTCTTTTAACAGGTATTTGTTAAATACTCCAAATATTTGTTGAGATATATATATCATATATATTTATATATTATTTTATAT
>NW_009710504.1:9509-57016 GCF_000703405.1 Apaloderma vittatum | reverse complement strand
CCAAGTGACAGGAGGAGCGAGAGCAGATGCAGCATCTGTGCTCACCTGCCTCCGGGCAGGCTTCTGCTGCTCTCCTGCCGGCTCTTGACTTCCTTCAGGAAATGGGTGAAGGGTTCCGCTTTGGCTTACCCAGGGAGAGTGTGACTTACCTTGATGAAAAGGCGAGGCATGCCAAAACCCCTCCCACCAGCTGGAAAATGTGTAAATACGAAGTTGAACTGTGAGGTGTTGCCGTGTACTGCCTGCATTTCACCTCAAAGTCTTTAAGGTGCATCGAGGTATATGCAGGTGTTTTTAGGTGCCTTTAAGTGCCAACAAGTAGGTGCATAAACTCGCCGAACACCCTTCCTCTCGCCCTAGCCCTCCGTCCGGCAGCTGGTTGGAGTGGCACCTAAGCAACACTTGACGCTCGCTCACTAGGCACAGATCCCAAGGATGCCAGAACCATGAGCCAACTAATGTGTCCGGGAAAGAGAAAGGATTTCAGCCAAGACTGACTTGCTGTAGGGCTGCACATTTACCAGTGATGGTACAAAGGGAAAGAGGATAACGTGTGGGGAGAAGGGGAGAGGGAAGCAGTCCAATTCTGATGAACATCTATTCAGTTTCCTTCCTCCTCTACTTAGGAGGCAGTGGAGCATCCCAGGGCTTTCAGAGTCTATGTCTGTCTAGGTCCAGAAGCGGGAGTACTTGTGTTCCCTGCCACAGAACTTCAAGTCTCTTCTTGAAATACTGTCCCGCTACTCATTTATAGGATTAAAACACTTGGGGCTTCCCCTCAGACCTTCCTAAACAATTTTTTTTTTTTTTCTTTTTTTTTTTCTTTTAATGCATAGCACTCTGTCTCAGAAGACAGTGGGTGGCTGATTTTTATAATTGCAGGGAAGATGCTTTGCTTTTTATGGCTGTCATCTCTGTGTTTTATTTAACCAAGTTGTATAAAAGAAAAAAGTCTGTATTTCAAATGACGTTTGCGGACTTACCTTTCTCAGTGTTGTTTGTACAAAAATAATTTCCTACCTCTATTGCCCCAGCTTCCCAAACACCTCTTTTAAGCAAATAAATTAGAATCGTGTCTCGTTCTCTTATAAATGAACTCCATAACCTCTTCTCCTCTTGTATGCTTTTTTTTTCCTTTTGCTTAACAAGTGTCAATCATTAAAGCGTGTGTAAACAATCTAACCATTATGATCCAATGATGCTGACCTGCCACATCCTGGTGAGGTTTTCAACCTGCTTTTTGTACACAGATTTAGCAGCAGAGCAGCCAGAGTACCTCTTTCAGAATATTTGGCAGTCTTTAGTGTTCAGACAGAAGCTGGTGAAAGGGCATGGGAAAGGCAGCATTCTTCAGAGCAAAAAATGACAGATGCTCCTTTCTTTTATTAATCAATGGATGGACAGTGCCTGTTTACAACCCTACCTAGAACTGCAAGTGTATTATTTCAAGCAGGGTGAAGAGAAGTAGCTTGCTTGAGCTGCATGACACCTCTTACAGCAATAGCTGCTCAAAGTGAGGGGAACAAACTAGGTTTTTTCCTAACTAAATTCTGTCTGTACTTAAATGCCCTTCTGTGGCATTTTCAGTTCCTGGGAGAGGTGGTTTCCTTTTTAACATCAAACAGTTTTGATAGGCCTAATATGTTCTGTAAGCAATATATTCCTGTGCAGAGCTGAGCCTGTGGACACGACTGATACAGTCACATTCCCTGGACTCACCATGCATGTATGGAACAGTTATTTATTATCATGTTATCTGACTGTAAACCTTCTGGAGAGGTTTTGCAGTTAACCTGTGCATGTATGGCAACTCCAGCATGTCTTGGACCTGTTGGACTTTGTGTACACCTACAGGTTACCTGTGTAGTAGTGATTTTCAGAAGATGGATAGTCTGTTTCTGTTGGTGTGAGTTGGATGACAGCCAGACTCAGTTGCAGACTCTCTCAGCATTCGTATTTTTGCTTTCAAGCCATTTCAGTGCATTTTTAGAATTTCTTCTTTCTATTTCTGCCTACTTATTTACTCCTACAACAGCCTCTTTTGGCTTATTGGTAGCTCATTTCAGAAGGAGAATCTTGCTGCGCTTCTGAAAGAGGGTACTGTGGTACTGATCTTTGCACCAAGTTTGTGCTCATGTTCTTCCTGGCTGGTGCCTTCAGGAAGATCTTCTTCGTGGGCTTGTGGGCTGGATCTCTTTCCTAGCTTTTACCTGAAATACTAAGAAGGAAACCACCCAACAAACACAGTCACAACTAAGCTAAATCCCCTTTGAAAGATTACTTACTCTGAACTAGAGTCTGCCTGCATAGCTTGATTATCTGTCTTTTCTAGACCTCCAAAGGTCTGACTGCTGTAGTCCAAACCTTTCCCTGTTTGAAACATGTGCGCCTCACTTCTCAAAGCTCCAAGTAATACAGCTGCAGAAGACAATATTTTGGAGAATGCTTCCTGCTTCTCTGCCATTGCAGTCATTACTTTGGGGATATGGCACTGTAGATGTGACATTTGTATTAGTATTCCTATAGGTAAAAACCAGTTTTGTGAAGTCCTTTTATTCCTCAGCATGAAGAATTTGTTAGAGTTGGAGATGATTTTAGCATCCTGATGCCCAGTATGCTCACTCTCCCCAACACCTAGGTTTTTTGGGGTACAGAGCCTTACTGATGCGAGAATTTTCCAGCTGCCTGCCTTCTGCTGCAGCACAGGTTATAGGATATCTTGATTGGCAAGTAGCCATAGCACCAGCACCATCTATAGCACCAGCATGAAAGCAGAGTCCTCAACTGTAGATGAGACAGAACCATGCTTGTTCTCCTCAGCCACGGTTGCTTGCTTGCTGTTCTGCATCTGCCCATCCACTTTGCGATGCCAGGGTTGGCCGGCTAAAGAGGGAAAGGATGGAAGTTGATGAGAGCTATTTGGACAAGTTGCACAGCCTGCCTCTTCTCTGCAGGGGTGAAGTTGCTTCACATACTTGGTTAACAAGCTTGGCTCACAAAAGGTGTTTTTCATGCATAATGAAGGAGAAGTATTCTTAAAGCAGTTGCCCTTGGAGTTCCCCCATGTTTTCTTCTTGAAGCTGAAAACACTGCTCAATGTGGATGTATTTAGGGGACTGTGTAAGTTCTAAGTGGGTCATCTTGGATACATCTGAAGAACGTCTTAAGAAATGGTTTGAGTGCAAGCAGTTACAGAAAAATTGTGACAGATTTGTGATTAAGAGAGGAGAGGAGCAACTGCTGCTTAGAGAGAAGGAATTTAAGAATATTAACGTGCATCAGTTTTCCGGTTTCTGGGGAAAATACAGAAAATAAACAGTCTAATCCATTGTCAATATTCAGAGAAGGACGAGCATTGGACAAACAAAAGAATAATCAGAAAACACCCAGGAAACACTTGAAACTGGGCTGCGTTTCAGAGCCAAAATGAATCTATGCCCAAGTGCAGGAGAAGTGGCCATTTGTGACTAAGCTAGGAACATCCTTAAGAGGAAAAGCGAGGATTTTAGCTGACTGAACAAAACATACAAAGCTTGAAAGCATGTTAAGTGTATTTTGTAAAACGAAGTATTTGGGCAGGAGTCCAAACAAAGCTACTCGAATGCTGGTGCTGTCCTGTGAGAAAGTTGGCTGTGAAGAGGCCTCTTACTTTGTTTAAGGCAAGCCGGGAGAGAGATTAAGGAGTTGTTAAGGATTTCTGCATCAGGTGAGAAAGTAAATGCTTAAAGATAGAAATATTATTGAAAATACTCTCTGTGTTTTGGAGTATTTTAAATAAATTTTGCTATTTGAAGGTGAAACAAAAAAATACACTAAAATATGCTAACTTGGATGAGAATCGTGTTTAAGCAAACAGAAGAACTAGGAAGTAGGAAAGAATTATCTGGCCTCGGACTAGGAATAACTAGAACTAGTAGAAGTAGAATAATAAGGTTTGAGAGTTTACTTGCCATCTGAACAGATGGTATAAAGCACATTCACTGAGATTAAACTGATCTGGACAGTAATATCTTGTATATCCAGTCATATCAAATATCTTGTAAATCTCGTGATATCCAGTATAATCTTGAAGTCCAGAAGGAGGCACCTCTGGTGGAAGCTCCTTGAATGAAAAATGTCTCAAAGAGTCAGACTTAAGAAAAACAAGGTGCCTTCTGATTCTGGGCAGCAGGAGTGTTGCTGTCCTTCCTGAAACAGGGCGCTGGGAGATGTGTTGCAATTTGGATTCATGAACAAACTCAGTTCTGTGAAGCTGAGGACTGTTACCTCAAAAATTTAGGTGCTTTCGTGGCTAATAGCAAATGGCATGTGAAGTCCCATTGAAATCCCTGCTTGCAGTCAGGGTGTCTGCAGATACAGCACACGCTAAATGTACTTTGGCTGGTTTAAACCTCAACCATTTCAGGACCCTGTCATGGAGAGAAAGACAACATCCCGGGCAGGGAGAGGGTGAACGCAGCTTAAGACGACTCCGTGCTTTTGACTGTTTCTGTTCAGCTGCTTATGCACCTTCTCTGCCTCCTGTCAGTTGGGATGTTCAGTCCTAAACCTGCTAGTGGAAAGTACCTAATCAAGAAAGAGTGATTAGAGCACTTAGATAAGACTTCTGGGAAGCTGAAGTTTCTCTGTCTTGGCATATAATACAATCTTTGTCTATGTCTGTCAGTGCTCAATACCTGCTGTGGGGTTTGGTTTAGCTTTCTTATTTGGAAATGCCTTTGCCATTGACAGACATGACGTGCAGCTTTCTGACATAGTCATACTATACTGTTTGTGCCAAGAATGCTCTAGGCTAAGAAGCCTAGGTAGAAATATCACAGCTTTATATTATAAAATAATGCTTGGAGTTTTGTGAATCTTCTGCCACTAGGTAGAGAATAGCTATGGCAAATGTAAAACAGAATGGTAGCTTTTTCCTATGGCTGTTTGCACACAAGCAACAATTAAAAATAAGTGAAATATAAATATTTGATATGGAGGAGATTCGTAACATTATTTATTTCAAGTAAAGACAAGATTAATTGCACACAGATTTGTTTGCTGTATTTAGTTTTCGTATTCTTAAGCTGGAAATAGACTTTAAATTTATTTTGGAAGGATGGGCTGTGTAGCTTCATTTCCTCCCACCTTACTGTGCCACTTCCTTCCTTCCATCCCTGCTCCTTTATTTACTTCCTTTATTCTTTATTTTTAAGGACTTGCTCCTGAGGCCAATAAATTAGTAAGCAGCTTGAAAACAATGCCAATGCTGCATGATGAAGCATATGCTCAGGAAACAAAACTGAACAGCTTCCATGAATTTCCAGATAACACACTGGTCCTCCCGTAAGTACGTTTTCTTCGGGGAGAAGCGGGGTTAGGAGTTATCTTGTTATTTTGTAGATAATTGCATCTCTGAACATTTAGTGTGAACAATCCTTTATGAGATTAGCAAGAATGCTTAAACTGGCTTAAAAGGAAAAAGCCTACAATGTCTGGCACAATAGCAAATGTCTGTTCTGATATATTTGCTATGAAGTGTCTTAACAACTGTTTGAGAAAAAATCTTCTAAATTAGGCAATAAGTAACCATTCTGGGCAGCTTGGTCCTGCATTTTTTTCTTGTTTTGGATATTAGTATACTACTGTGCAAACATACAAATGTTCTACAGAAACTAAGAAAATTCTTTATTCAGCTTTGTGTGAATTATCTTCAGCATATGTCTGGAAAAGTAACATCTAATTAATGCATCTATTAATAGGCATCATGCTTTAATTCTGCAGGCCTTCTGGTTTTAAAAAAACCCTAAAAGCTGATTGTATTTCTAAAATTTATGCAACATTATGATAAAAAGCAATGGGCTTATAATTTGCATTGCTTCTTAACTGTTGGGCAATGATTAATAAGCTTATAGGTTTTATTTAGAGGGCAGTATGCTAATTTGAGATATTCCCCAGCTGTGATGAATGACTGTACCCCTGTAAACATGTTAACTTTGCACAAAGGGTGATTTTACAGTCATTCAAAAATAAATGGGACAATAGCTGTTTTACTGTAATAGGAAAAGTAGATATTCTTTAATCTTTAAGTAGAAAATTGGAATATACAAAGGAAATATAAGGCCTGTTAGTTTCTTTCTGTGTTGTATTGAGGCATCCCGATAAAGCTTTTAAAAGTTACTGCTTAAAAGGCAGATGGCAGAAAAAGGGGTAAAGGGAAAAGAAATGGACTCCCAGTGGAGCAATGTTGATGTGAACATAGTTTGTGTTACATACGATGGTTATAATAACAAAAATTTAGCTCAGTTACTATACTGTGCTTGTAACTGATACTTTAAGGGGTTTGAACTATAATGAAACTACACTAATGCACTTGTTTGAGTCCTAAATGTACACATCTTTTCCATGAAGAGCAGATAAGCTTAATACAATCAATCATATAAAAAAATGAGGTTTGAAAAAGAATCTTGTTTTTCTGGCACTGCTGAGTGCTGTTTCTGGAGGTTAGTCCTGGCAATTTGCCATTTTCTCTTTTGTGCTAGTTGAGTGATTCTTTAACTAGGCAGTTGAGAAATATTGTCAGTTTCTGAGGGGAGAAAATAGTAGTATTTTGTGAACTTTGTATATGTGTGTGATAACCTTGATGTAAGAATAACGAAATGACCTCTTTTAGAGAGAGACATCAAAAGTTGTAGACTAGGCTGGTCTCTGATGTTGGTATGTCATGTTTTATTGAAACAGCATGTTCTCAGGGGAGCTTTCTTTTCACAGATTTTCAACTGATTTCCAAAGTTACTCTTAGTATGTGTAAATGTGATATCCAATGAGGCAGTTTTTTCGTATGAAGTCTAACTTCTTAGGTAGACGATGTCAGTTAGTTATGAATGAAAGTGCACATTGTTTAAATGCTCTCTTTGCTGTACACAGCTGTTTTACAGGTCTCATGAGGGGAGTGGGTCTGCAGATTTTATTAGCTGATGAATTGGTAATTAACTCTTGGTTTTGCATATTCTATATTGCTATAAATACATACAAAAACAGCAAATGGGAACAAAACACTATTGTGAATGCTGAGGGAAGCTAATCACCTTTTCTGTGCTCTAAGCACCTTATTTTGGGAACTTCTACGCATCCATGCAAGTATTCTGGTCTTTTCTATAGCCTTTGACTGTCTTCCAGTCTTGTTAAACATGTGGATGGCCCTGCCAAGGAAGGGCAGAGCTGTTCCACTCACTGTTAGCTCCTCATTGGCCACTGTGTTACTAAGAGGAACATGGTTCAACTAACGTAAGAATGGGTGAGAATGATGGATTTTCTATCCTCTTCCAAGCTTTAGAAAGGTAGCAGAAAATACTAGTAGCAGGGATCCTTTATTATTCCGAATCTTAATGGCCAAGTTGTATTTATGTGTAGTTGTCCTTAATCTAAGAGGTTAGCAAGTTCATGTGGGGACTGAGCATGTTTTGTGGAGTAAAACACGTGCTCTGTGTGCGGTTCACAGGGCTGGCAAAGCACAGGTCCTTGAGTCGGATTTCTTGAGACAGGCAGGTGGAGATAGGGACACCTGTGGTCCTTGGAGGCAGGGTGAGCAGACAGCACGCTTAGAGCTAGGACAAGCCCACTGTGTCAGGGCAAGTTTAGGTTGGATCTCAGGAAGCCCTTCCTCACAGACAGGGTGCTCAGGCATTGGGATGCACTGCCCGGGGAAGTGGGGGAGTCACTGTCCCTGGAGGTGTTTAAGGAGAGGCTGGATGTGTCGTGGTTTAGCCGATGTGATGGTGTTGGGTCATAGGCTGGACTTGATGATCTCAGAGCTCTTTTTCAGCCTCAACGGTTCTGTGATTCTGTGATTCCATGGCCATCATTGCCTTTGATACATCCCCTCCAAATCTGGGACGGTGTACTTTGTAAGCTGTTTTGGTGTCTAGATATTTCTTAATCTTTGGTTTTCATCCGCTGGGCTACAGAGTGTGTGACATTTGACAGTTTTATGTTCCTCAGTCACACACAGGTACTTTATCCTATTGCTTGATTGCTTGCTTTTTTTTTTTTTTTTCATCTTGCATAGTTGCTCTGTCTTACTTTTATTGTACTTAGATCAGTCTTGTCCCAGCTGCCAAGGTTGCACTTGTTCAGTGGCCAGTAATTGATCGTCAGTGAGTTGTTTATAGTCCTGAGGCCTCTGTTCACAGCTTATGCCAGTATTTTAAAATATTTGCTCTTATCACATGCCTAAACTCATAACAAGAGACACCTGGTACCATATAGCAAACTTTCATAACAAGGTGACAACAGGCCTGACAAGGCTGGGACTGTGATTTTACAGCATTAGCCTATTACTAGCAAAGGCAACAGTTCACTTGAAGATCTTAACTAACCATGGGAGGTTTTTCTGAAATCTGAGCTCAGAGAAACTGAGTGGGTCTTCTGAAGGCCACAAAAATTAATTGCAGTCATAAGACTCTTTAAGAGAAGATACTCTTTGTGTCAGGAAAGAGTATTTAGGTTGTATCTATTTATATTTATCAAAGGATCAGAAGGTTGTTGCAATTCTTCTGCTTACCCTCTATAAACCTTGGGAGCTTTACAGATTCCTCTCAGCAGCTTGGGAAACATTTTTAAATCTTAAGGCTTTGCATTGACTTTTGCTCAAACTCGGTTCCAAACTTAAAGTAAATTTTCTGTCTTTAGTTTTGCCAGTCCATCTCTGCCTCCCAAATTATGTTTATTATTAAATTAAATTTTTTGGGATTTGTGTTTTAAACCACATCAAGCCGTGAATTTCTAAACCTGGAAATTAATGTTCTAAATTTAAGACCACTTTTTTGCCGTAGACTTTGAGGATGGGGAGGAAAAGAGTGAAAACTGTTGATTTAGAGAAAAAGTTCAATATGATGAGCTGGTATTAACTCTAAGAATTTTTTTTTCCAATCCTCTTTCTTTGTAGTGTCTCTAAGCAAAACAAAAGAATCTTTTACACAATCCTGGAGCTCTCACCGCTGCTTGATTCTTCCAACATGACGCCAGATGACTGGGCGAAAATTGCAAGAAAACTTGAGGTACTATGGTGTGGGATAAGAATTTGTTTGTTACTTAAACCAGCTGTATATCTAGTATACTTAGTGAGATAAAACAATTCAATAGTGCTATAGGTATGTATTCGTTTACTTAAAAAGTAAATATTGTGTATCTTGCTTAATTACTTGCAAAGTAACAAGTACTGTGCTTGCAAGGATTCCCAAATGTTTTTTCCTTTGAAGATGTTGCAGTCATTGAAGTTATGTAGTTCTTCCAATGATAAGCTGTGTTGTAATTCTGTACAAGAAAATAAATAGCAAAATTGCAGCTATGATTGAATAAGGTGTGTAATTTGTAGCTTGATATGGTCTAAAACATTGATGTGCAGTCACTGTCAAAAAATATTGAAAAAAGTCCTTTAGGTGTAGGTGACTTAACTGAAGATTGCTTGGTTACACATCATTTGAGTGTTCAGATAGCTTAATAGTAGAAAATAATTCCATGTCTTTGTGCCTTTCTTACTCTAGACACTGATGGACTTGACTAGCTTTGGCTTTGCAGCCAGTAGAAAAAATGTTACTACGTTTAAGTTTCCCACACTGCAAAATTTTATAGCCCTAGATATTTCTGCATATATAGATAAATTCATTATATCCTTCCCTAGATTGAAAATCAGCATTTCTCTACTCCTGTCCCCATGTCTGGGCTTAGCCATCTGCTTTTAAGAAAGTAGAAGTGGGAACCATTTCAAACACTTCACACCAGGAATTCATACGTAGCTGTTAGAAATAAGTAAGATATTAAGATAAGTAAGATAGTAAGATATTGCTCTTCCACTCCTGCTCGCTCTGCGATAGTGGGCTTTATAGTGTGAATTTCCTTCTTTGACCCAGCTGTAGCACTGCACACAAACAGGATAATAATGCAGGGAATGATGCTGAAGATTCAGGTTTAGGTCCTCTAAACCTGAAACCACCATACTAGGGATCGTGCTCCTCCTGTTGAGTGCTTCTTGCCAGGGCAGGGAAGAGGTGGAGCTGAAATTTAGGAGTCTCTAATGGAGCAGGAGTGCAGCTGGGAACAGCCCAGGGCCAGGAGTAGAAGGTGGTAATCCCCATGCTGAGCAGGAGAGAGTTCACCTTTCTTCCTTAACAGCACATTAGTTTTATTACCAAAAGAAAGTGTTTCTTTCTTGTACACTGAACGCAGCGATTGCTATTTCTGTGATCTCAGTCCTTCTTGAAAATTACTTAGCATGTGGCTGCATTGGTGCATAACTACAGCATGCTTTTTGCATCACGCTATAGTTTGGCTCACTGAAAGGTCTTGCAACACTGGCAGTTGTTCTGCTGACTAATTTGTTAGAGATAAGCAGAAATCCCCTGAAACTTCCAGTAGGCAGCAACATGTAGGCACGAGTAGCAGTGAAGAAGTAGCAAAAGGACAAGTAGAAATCTGCAGGTGAGTTTGCAGGTGACCTTATCAGGAGATGCCAAGTGTGGGTGCCTACTGTGGCATAAGAAGTGTAATTAAAAATAAATCTCATTTAATTCTTTGGCAAAACCTCTTCTTTTCTTAACACTGGCACTTCGTATGTATCTGCCTAGACTTCCAAGTAATCCTTTCCCAAATTACATCAGGGACATCAGTTTCTCTCACTACAGTGTTTACTGTGTGCATCACTCTTAAAATAGAGCAACCAGTTCCTTTTTCCTCTGAAAGCCAGCAGCTGACTTTATTCCAAAATGATGCGCAGTGCAATCGATGGCTTTGCATTAAAAAACCACTCCTGTGTGGAGTTGTATATAGATTAAAATTATTATAAAATTCCTTTTTGCAGCTGTGCATGCCTGATACTCTAAGGGACTTTTCAAAAACTGGCAGGTGTATGTAATTAATGAACAAGAAGAATCCTCTTCGCCTTTTTCTGCTGCAGAAGTCACACACTGGTGCAGAAAGGATGACTTTTCAGCAGAAGAGGGCACTCTTACACTGGCAATTTGCCTGCGTGCCACTTAGATTAAATGGACTGTTTTTTCTATATGTTATGATAGCCTTGGTTTGCCTAATCTGTTCCTGTAAATGGTGTAATCCCTAAAGTAAAAGCAGCAACAAGAAATCAGACTATACGACTAATTTGCATATGTTAACATTCCTGTTTAAAGCCATTGCTAAGCTTTTCCTAATTAGCAGGCTTCTGGTTTAAAAATGCTGCATTAATATGTATACATAGAAGCATCTCTTTGACTGTTCCATAATTAGAATTACTGGCTCTGCTTAGTGTCCTGTTAACCCTTAATTGTATTTAAACTGAAAACAGGATAACTTTAGGAGGAATTACATGTGTAGTACTCACTTTATTATGCTGTTGCTTGCATCAGTGAAAGTAATGCCGTAAGCACCTCGCTGTTGCCAGTGCATTGCTCTAACAATGTGGAAACTGTCTCTCCCTCTCCAGGAGCACTATGAAAAGTACGATGGTTTCGTGATCCTTCATGGCACTGATACCATGGCATATACAGCTTCAGCCTTATCCTTCATGTGCGAGAACCTGGGTAAAACTGTTGTTCTGACAGGATCTCAGGTAATGGACTTAATTTGAAGTCAGAAGCCATATTTTTCATTTTTATATGCAAAACTAGGTAGCATCCTGATTATCACTGTATAGTTTAGTAATGAAGGGCAGACCTCTGTCCAGGGTGAATGGTCACAGCGCTGATAGAAATTAGTGAGAATTGACGGGCTCACCAGCTGAGGATCTGCCCCATAATTTTATCATTAATGACTTTACAACTCAGTACCAAATCGGACCAGTCGTTCATTATGGCTGGGGCCAGATGCTTCAGAGGAAGATACAAGAGCCTGTCGTTGGCCATTGTGTATTAATCGGTTTATGTGAGAAGCATCTTTCTAGCCTCAGGTGGCTGCTGGTTGTTAGCTGTCTTTTTTCTCTTTTAAAGCTCTGAAGCTTTTATGTTTTACTTCATCAGTTGTTTATCCCATCTTACGTTACTCATTGTTCCATTCTTTATAATGGTTTTAATAATCTCTAAGCATTAGATGCATTTTTGATCGTTTCTGTTTCACAAAGCATCCAACGTGGTCTGTTTCCTTTCCTCTAAAGACTACATTTATTAATTTTCATTCCCTTAGCTGGAGATCAGCCCTTCGCATATTGTCTGAGGGGGAAGGGTTGTCTTACTAGAATAGTGTGCTTGAGCATAAAAATACAGCTCTAATCACAAAGGAGAGATGAAACATTGTGCTATAAAATTCCCCTCCCCCATCTAATACTTCACTTTCGCATGTGGTCTATTTGAAGTCAAAATACAAAAGTCCAGGAAGGAGTAGGCTCCCGCTTACTGTCTTGACATGGGGCAGCCTTGTTGTGATACATTACATTCAAGGTTTTACTTTCTTTTTGGCTTTATTGCTTGGAGATCTGACTGACATATGATCTAGCAGTGGAGCATAGGATTTTTTTTTCATTGCTGAAAGGAGCTCTGACTCTCTGTTAATGAAGAGGCAATCTGAAAAGGCATGGTAGTCATCACTCAGCAGACCAAAACTCTGGTTTTAATCTTGTCCTTTTCTGTCTGTAATTACCTGCTGGCTCAGTTTTTCTATACTAAGAGGAAAGATGGTGCAAGAGAGCTGTTGTGAAGCCTGTTGTGGCAGTTCTGTATGATCTGGGGCTGTTGCATTTTCTCTGCACAATCACTTCTCTCATGCTCAGTCACTTTAACTGTGCCTGCTTTCTATTTTTTATGATTTTCCTGAATCAGTCTTTTAATCTGCTTAATCACACTAGAATCATCTCTATATTAGCTTTTAAGCACTTAAATTATAAAAGTCTGTTAAGCACAGAGGGAAATCCTGCCATCTGCTGCAGTCTAAAATAGTCTGGATGAAGAAGGAAACTTTAGTTGTAAGAAATCATTGTTACATAAATTATTACTGTATTTATGTTGCATAAGTTGGACTCTTTCTGCTATGTAGGCTTTCCATAATGTACAGTGTGTAACTTCAGTCTCTGCTCTTCAGGTGCCCATATATGAGTTGCAGAATGACGGCCGAGCCAACCTTCTGGGGGCACTGCTGTTCGCTGGGCAGTTCGTGATTCCTGAGGTCTGTTTGCCTGTGAAGACCATCTCAGAAGCTGCTTTTCTTCCTCTAGTCAGGACGTATACTTAAATACTCAAAATATCCAGTAGGCAGTAAGGAGTTGCACTTAAACAGGAAGGTGAATGGATTCTGCTGAGGTAATAGGCACTTGCATGGCAAAGCATGTGCCAGTTTCCCAGAAGTCATATCTCATTTTGCCCATATACAATCTGTAAAGACTATCAAGTCTGAAATGTAGCTTGAAGCAGACTTGAAATCAGAGGTTCCCTTGCAAATAAATGGGATCTGAAACACTTGTAAGTAATTTTTGAAACTGAAAGTTACTTTGAAGTTCTAAAGTTGCTCTAGAACTGCTGTCTTCTAGCTCTAGTTCCTGAAGACTAAAGTGCCAAGGATGGTATACCATATACACGGAAGTACCCTCAGGGTCTCAGCTCCCTGTCTTTACAGATGCTGGTATTGTGCAGCCCAAAAATCAGAGAAAAAAACAGATCAGGTTACACCTCATTTAACTTCTACCAGGCTCCCCAAAGCTAGTTTTTTTAAGACAACAGCAATAGCTGGCTGGCCAAGATCTTTGTAAGTATTAACAATTTTGAGGTATCTCTTTTCCTTCAAATTCCAGTTGACAAACTTTAAGAGACTTGAGAAGGAACATAATTATGTGTGGTAACTCTTTTGAAAGTTGTCCTCATTTTCACCAGGCCTTTTGTTAAAGTTTTGGACTCTGCATTTAGATATAACTGATGAACTTCTTAAAAAGTCCACGCTGTTCCTTTCCTCTATCTCTTAAGTGGGCTCGGGCAAATTTGCTGTCTCTCAGACTATGCCTCATGAGAGGATTACGAAACTAGTTAGCTCTTAACTTGTTTTGTTCTTAAATTTTTAAGCGAGTGTGACGGATGTGCCAACTCTTTTTGCAAGTTGTAAACATCTACTAGCCTCTGAGTTGCTTTAAAGATTCAGAAAACACTTTATAAAGGACGGACTACAGTATTTATCTACTGAATCTTTTAATTACTGGCTTATTCATAGACCTGTTTCTTTACTTGTCTTGCAGGTGTGCCTGTATTTTTATAATAAACTGTACAGGGGAAATAGGGTGACTAAGGTGGATGCTGGGAGTTTCAATGCCTTTTCCTCACCTAACCTGCCTCCACTTGCAAATGCTGAGGTTGATATTACAAGTAAGCAACATCATCTCTTAAGCCTTATAATTTATGCCACATGCAATAGAACTCTAGCTGAAAAAATCTGTGCCTATGTAGTTGAAATGCTGGTTTTAAACTCAAATATCTTTAAAAGCCTTGTAGCTTGACTGCACTTCATCTCTTCGGAAACTGTTTAAATATTATTAAGACTGAGAATTTGTGACTCAACTGCATTTATATTGTTATGAGCTAGACTGACTTTGACTAAAGATCCAGACTAACCAGAGGGAGCGTTGCCGCTGTGTCACGAAAATACTTACTCTGAAGATAGAAATGAGGGAGGAAAGACTGAAAGAACAGAGTTTAATCTTGTTAATGACTGTGCTGGGTTCTGAAATCAGGCAAAAGAGTCATTGCAGAGTACTTGCTGCTTCAGCAGATTCTCTGTTTGATGCATGTCATCGTGTGAAATATTTTACTGGATATTTAGGACCTCTAAACTGCAAGCACACTGGAATGAGCAGAGCTAGAATATGCACTGTGTGAAGTTCTTTTTTCCTCAGACTTACTCACGCTCCCTATAATTTCTGGGTGTCTGTTTCTTTAAGGAAGGGAAAAACTACATGAAAATTTCAGTACCCATTTGCAAAGTCTTTAACACATTGGTGTCCTTCTTGGATAAACGGCACCCTTTCTTTGGAGAAGGGAGAAGAGATGCACATTTGGAATCTAGCCAAATGAGGAGTTGCCGAAAAACATTCTGTGCTTCAGCTGTTGTATTGCTGTGCGGGTCAAAAACAGTGTACCTGAAATTAAGAGAAATGCTGTCAGTTGATTGTTGTGGTGAATTGGGGAGAATCTTCTTTCTTGCGTTTTTATGAAGTGCATCAAATAGGGTATAAATAAATTCTGTTTATTGACTGATCAATAATGAAATTGAGCTGCAAATTGCATGCTATTACTCTTGGGTTTGAATGAACTGTTTTGTGATTCCTTGTCTATAGTAGAAAAATGAGAAAGTTATTAACTACTTCCCTTGGCCCATGTTGGGTCCCATTATCTTTTCAGGAGAATGCTCCACTGAGATCAGTGGGAATTTCTGATTTAAAAATGGATGGAGCGATAGGCTCTATTTTTATTTGTTGCAGTTGGTTAACCAGTTAGGGTGGCATCATTGATCCAAGATGATGGTCTTAGTATTGAAGGATTGTTTCATTTTGAAAAAACAGGGTTTATACTATGGGCAATCTACTGGTGCTGCTCTGTTTTGTCCAAAGTAATTGTTTGAAACATTGCTGTCTCCCTTGTTGAGTTTGCTTGTACAGTCCTCTTATGAAGCTTTTGTGGAGACAAGGAAGCACTTGGGCTTTTAAAAACAAACCAAACAAATCTAGCATCTTTTAATTTGGGGGGTTTTTCCCCAACAACTTTGTATAATATGTCTTAATCCTCCTGTAGACAGGGCTGACTCTTGCTGCTTCAGCATTATGGAGAGCAGCCTGAGGGTGCCAGGAGGAGTAGGCCATGTGCAGAAACTCTTCTTCAGACTTCCTGGTTCTAAGGAAACTGGGAATGAAAATTCCAGAGAAGCAGAGGGGGAGAGGTGACAGGATGGAGGGAGTGGGGACCATAATGGAATCATGGGTTGGTACACAGCAACGAGGAAAGGACATGCTGTTCAAGGCTCAGCATACCATATAAAAACAACGATCTACTTCAGATCAGAGAGGAGAGGGAGAATCTTAGTCCTCTTCAATTCCCTACCCCCGCTGCAGCTCTCTTTTTCGTTTTGATAGCCATTTTCAACTCATTCCCCCTTCAGTTGTGTCTCCCGGTAGAGTTCTGATCCCACCAACTGGCTGTGTTCTCACATGGATCCTTAACTGTGTTAGCAAAACCTGAGAGTCCCATTATCCAGTTTTAGACAAGTGTGTCAGCTTCCTCAAGACTTTGAATTTAGCACAAGAAACTCCTGTAAGTGAAAAATTCTAGCCCACTCCCGAGATGAGTAAGAAAGCCAGTGCAAATGGGAAATACTTTTGCAGCAGAATCGGAAATCTCTGTATGAAATGGATGATATAGAAATAACGAAAACTATTTCTAAAATCATAAAGCTTTTCAAATAAAAGACCTTGCCTTATTTCTCCCATATTTTGAAAACAGGAGAGACAAGGGAAACTATTTCACTTGAAATGTGCAAAGAGACTCAGTATATTTCATAACTGATCACTCTCCTCTGTTCTCGATTGTCCTACTGAAGCAAATACGAAACTTGCTTTGTTACCATGGCTGGACTTTCCTCATCACACTGCATGTAACTTCTGGGAGTGGTGCACACATACAGGACTGTATGATGAGAAACATAACTTGTGTGGGGGACGATCAGAGCCCGTGTGATTGCGTGTGCAAACATGGTGCAGCAGCAGCAGCAGGTGAGAAGGCCCTTTTGGCCTTGTCTATCCACCAGTCTCATTAGAGAGAAGCTATTTGTCACTGGCCAAGTCTATGACCTGGTTGGCAGTTCTGGTTATTTATTATAGAAAGCCCAAGTCACTTACAGATTGAGGCGAGTGCTAGCCCTCTTCACTGAAGTGTTTTTGGTGCCCTCTTCCCCCTGGAAGTGGGCATGTTGATTCTTGCAATAACACCGTTCAATTTAAATATTCATTTAAAAAGGTGTGTGTTGATTGTTTTGTTACAAACTGCCAAAAAAGGGGGTCTCTGTGTGTGTTGGCCTCCTTCAGGAATTTGCACCCATAGGTTGGCCTGTGCTCCCCACCCCTTGGCTGCCACCGTGAATTGTAATGAACGCCGGGGCAGCTTATATAATGGTAGGGCTCGCCCGCAGACCTGCAGAGAAGGATGAGAAGAAAGCATTGCTGTTTGTCTGGAGCTCTGCAGTCATGAAAAGCTGTATTTCTTGTTTGATTTCATAACTTGCAGTTCAATCACCACTCCTAAGGGAGGTGTTGCTCTTAGTTGCTGCTCTCCCATTATAAGTTGAGACCTGCATTGTGGCATAGGCGCTGATTAACAAAAGGATGAGGTTTTTTTCCCTGCTGCTTTCTAAACTGTGTAGAGCTGCTTCTCTTTTTTTATTTTATTTTATTTTTAAGTCAGGTTGATGTTTTTTCTGCACTAACCCTATCACTGTGTATGTCTCTGTATGAGTGAGGGTAAAGCCAAATAAGGATGTATTTTTTGAGCTGTAATTTTAAAAGCTGTAGTGTGTGGTAGGGAGGGGGAGATTGGGAATAGCAGAGTATTGTTTATTCGATGGTTTTGTTTAGAAGAATAAACAAAAAAGGCTTTAATATCTTGAATGTAGTTTCCTTGAATAATGCAATTTTTTCTATCCCGAGCCATTTTGAATAGAGTGTATAAATAGCCATTACCTCTTTATTTTATGTGTGCAGCTTACAAAACCTTTCTGCTGTACAACAGGAGTAGCTAGCTTATGTTTGTTCCTTAGCTTTGTATCCATATTTACATAATGCAATACACTATATCAGTTTAACTCTTTACAAGCTCAGGCCATCCGAGTCAGAACAGGTTACTGTTTACTGTGTTGTGCCAAAAATTAATATCCCTAATTAGTCACTCTTATCCATAGAATAAAAAACTGTTATGAACACTGATATATACAGCTTTTTGTACTTCACCTGCTTGCATATGAGTTTCTTACTTAAGAACAGTTAGTGATTCCCAAGAATTTTTTTTTTCTTTAACAAAAGAGATTACTCCCTCGTGTGACTATAGGCTGCAAGATAGCTGGTTTATTCAGTACAATGAAGATGCTTGAGCTTAGCAATGCAATGAAAATATTTTTTCTTTTGGGGGATGGAATCTTTGAGATCAAGAATGCAAAAGGTGTCTTCTAATTTTTACCCCCTGCATGGCAGTCAGGCCCGCTTACAACAATTCTGAATAAATCTGATGCTCTTGCATCACACTTGCCTGCTGTCTTGCCTTTTAGACTCATTTGTCTAGTGGTAAACTGACATCTCTGGAGTCTGCAGTACCAAGTACGTTATGTAGGCTGACAGTGTACAGGACCAAGTGACTGTTAACTCAGGGCCAATCTCTAGTTTTCTTTTAATATAATTTGGAATCACATCACTGTGCTACGTCTGCATGCATTACATTTATCTTGAAGATGATATGTTTTTTGGAGGAGTGTGCTCCAAGAACACAGGTATAGGCCTGGTGCAGGTCTGACTTCTGAACCTATCCTCTGATCTCTCTCCTTGGTCTTCTGCTTTTGGCAGTATGTTAGTCATCCATGCCAAGGCAGGTTTCCTCAGTTCATTCTTCAAGTTCGTTACAAGCATTAGGGTTGCTAATAGTTGCCAAACTTAGTAGTATGCATTTGGGAAGTTTTGGCAGGGATTCCTAGCTTATGCAGGATAAAAGAAAGAGCTCTGATACAATTTTATTGTCATCCCTTTTTTATAGAGGAGGCTGCTTTTAAAGAATCTAGATTAGAAGGCTGAAAGAATTCAGTTTATTGCTAAACGCTGTTGCTTCTTAAAGCACCATGCTCATGAGTGAATGTGGTTAGCCAGGCCTACAAACCTGAAGCAGAAAAAAATTAATTGTTTTTAGAGACCCTAACTCGCTCTGGAAAGCTCGTGGAGGCCTTTGAGAGCTCCTTGGCTAACTACTAAATCCAACCAGGTGGTTTCAAAACTGTACTGGCCAGCCTAGCACAAAGAAAGAAACTGTAGAACTGGTCTATATTTCTATTCTCTCATTCCCAAGGCATTAGGAAGTGCTGAAGTGTGCCTGGTTGGACAAGTGTGATGCCAGGCCAACTGCTTGTGACCGCTTTAAGGACATAGAGTATTTTTTCAGAAAGGACAGAGGCTCTAGTTGCTGACAGGGCACCACGACAGGCAGCGCAAGTTTGTAAAGTCTTATAGGTGGCTGCTATTTTCTGTCCTGACTTAATGGATTATGTAATTTTTAGCATCTCTGGTAGTGGGGCAATAGAGTAGGTTTCAGTGAAGGCTTTTAAATGTACTCTGAGGTTTTTTGTGAATGGCTGTCTGCTGATTGCAAGAGATTGCAGCAGTAATTGGTGTGAGTAACTCTGCACATGGCTGAGAGCAAGTCAGTATTATGCATGCAGATCTTTTATCTGTCTTTCTGCTTGAGAGTTTCTCCAAAATCTAAAAAGCTTAAATCATGATGGGTAGCTTTGCAACATGGTCTATTTTCACTGAAGCAGGATGCTCTGAGCATTTGGCTGCTGTTTGTTAAACTTCTTCCACTGCCTTGTAGGGGCCGTCAGGGCTACCAACACTGTGCTCCTACGCTAAAGTAGTAAAATTTTGAAATCAATAATGCATGGCTTGGCTTCTAATACTGCAACACAAACTATTAAACAGCTGGCTTCTGGCTCTAAATGTATAATCAAACTTAATTGAATCCTTGCTATTTTATTTAATTGTTAGTAACTACCTCATAAACTCTGGAGGTGATTAGCAGCAACAGTAACTGCATTTGTCATTTCTTATGTCTGGGAAGATGAAGGTCTGTTTCCTAAACATGAATCCAGGATGGTGTCGGGCCAGGTACATAACGATGAAGTTCGGGTCGCTGTGGAACAAGTGAAAATCTCACCTGTGCTGGACACGCGTGACATTCTGTTGGCTGAGGCTTTCTGAGCACTCTGAACTGAGAGAGTTGGCACTAACAGGCCATGTTCAGTACTGGGAACCCATTAAGTCTCGTGCTCGGTTGTTTTTCACAGCTGTTGGGCTTCTCTTTTGAAGAGGTTATAGAAGCGGTGCACAACCTAGTGTCTGATAGAGCATCCTGTTCACTAACGGGCATTGAACTAAAACATCTGGTTTGGAATTCTTTGCTATAAAATGCTATTAAAATGGGGCAAGATTACATGCTAAATATCTCCTTGAAGGGCACTAACTTAGAGATATTGAGAAGTAATACTGGTATATCTTGGAAGCTAGACTATTTTGGAATGAAAGCTAAAATATAGCGCAGTTGAGCCTGACCTGAATGTGGCCTGGAAGACATACTTTGTGGCACCTAATAAATATGTTACATTAGATCAGCTGCTATGGCTGATGTCTTACATGGAGCTTCATCTCCTCTTTTCAAAAATCTGTTGTCTTTCATGAATCCTCTAGATTCACAAGAAACAGTTTTAAAGACAGTGTTTTAAGTATGAAGTGCTACAAGTGTACTTAATATTATGTCTTAATATTAAATTTACTGTGAGGGTGACAGAACACTGGCACAGGCTGCCCAGGGAGGTTGTGGAGTTTCCATCTCTGGAGACTTTCAAAACCTGCCTGGATGCAATCCTGTGTGATGTGCTCGAGGGAATCCTGCTTTAGCAGAGGTGGTGGACTAGATGATCTCTAGTCCAGAGGTCCTTTCCAGCTCCAATGATTCTGTAATTCTGTAAATTAAAGAGGACATTTCTCTTAACAGTAAACTGGGAAACGGTCTGGAGAGCTAATACCAAAAAGAAATTTCGAGTTCACACCAATATGAACAGGAATGTTGGGCTTCTGCGAATCTTCCCAGGAATCACTGCTGCTGCTGTAAGTGTCACCACTTCATTTTGGAATTGGGTGAAGTGATGCTCATATGCTTGATTAGTTACCTGAAGGAGGGAAGCTGCATTTTTTGTAGCAGTGATTGGGGTTGTGGAGGAAGGGAAAAGTTCTGCCTTCTTCTGATAAACATTTTTTTTTAATATCATAGCCTTCAAAGACTATTTTCATATGCCATAAACTATGGAAAAAGCTTTTCAAATATCTTTTGTCTAAACAACCTGGTCTCTGAAACTTAAAATTAATTTCTTACCAGGGATCATAAATAGGTCAAGTGTGCTTTTCAAGATAGGTGCAGGCTACAGTGACCATGAAAATGCTCTCTTGCTCCATGTTGAGGCATATTAATAGACACCTTGTCAAAGAATATGTAACATGCTGGGTGGATGGGAGTGTAACTGTTTCTAAAACTCAAGCTTTTTTTAAGGTTCATATTGTCTCACACTGAGGTTAACATGACCCTCAGCATTCATACAGAGCTGAAAATGAGAAGGGGGATTTTGCAGCTGAAAATGAGAAGGGGGATTTTGCTGCTGAAAATGAGAAGGGGGATTTTGCTGCTGAAAATGAGAAGTGGGATTTTTTTGCTGTTAGAAATAATTTTGCAGAACTGTGGTTTTAGGTAGATTGGTCTTAAATTTTTGTCTGATACTAATTCTATTAAATTGACAGGTCTTTTGTGGCTGTTGCCATCTTAAATTGAATCCAGTACTTTAAGCAGCACTCCTCAATCATATTACCATTCTTTTTAGGTGAATGTGAACAGATGGAAAGGCAGAGGGGTGGTGTATTTGCAATAAAACTCCAACTGCATAGTTAGCCTCATGGGTGCTTACAGTGTATTGCATTTAGCATACATGATCAGCAAGAAGACATCTAGGTTGTTTAAAATACATCTTCTAAGAAGAGGAGTTTGCTGGGCATTCGCTTACGGTGAGGCACAAGAGCTGCCTCATTGACAACTGTCGCAGAATGTATTAGTGCCTCTTTTTTCTGCCGTGAGTTAAATCAATTGGATTTTGAATTAAAAAACTCCAGGCTTCGCTAGAAGCTCTTTCCTGAAAGGTGAGACATTCTTTCTCTTAGGCAGATGTTTGTTAACAAAACTCTTTGCTAAATTAAGAAATCTGGGCAGGGGTTTGAATCTCAATAATTCTACACTTATTTCATAAGCGTAAATCTACTTTTTTTTTTCCCCTGTGTGGTGCAACAGTATAGCCTATTAATGGCACTTGAACAATAGCATCCTTTTTCACACTGAGGTCACGATTGTAGAAAATATTTTATTTTATTCCTTTAGGAATTTTAAAGGAAGATAGAAAGTGAAATTCTCATATTTTTTTAAAGCTTATTCTACAGTCCCTGCTATTGGGGAGCACAGAGGGGCATGAGAAGACTGCAAGGCATGAGAGCCTCACAAACTATGATAGGAAAAGACCATTTTTTTGTGCCATACAGGAAACTCTTAATGTAAACACACCTTTTGTCTCTCTTCACTGTCATGTTTTTAAACAGGTAAAAGCATTTCTTCAGCCTCCAATTGAAGGCATTGTACTTGAAACTTACGGAAGTGGCAATGCCCCAAACAACCGAGAAGACTTGCTGGAAGAACTGAAGAAAGCAACTGAACGAAAAGTAGTGATTCTAAACTGTACCCAGTGTTTACGAGGGTCTGTTAAGACAGTTTATGCAACAGGGCAGGTAAGGGTTGTGCAGTAATTTCAAACTCCACTGCTGTGTAAAAGAAGCATCTCACTGATACATCTTGATTGTGTACTTCTAGTAGTCCAAGTGTATAAAACCAAATTTATTAATTTTAAAGATACTGCTCCTAAAATAACTATATCTGAAAAAAATCTTAAACTGGAAGCCTTTAAATATGTATCTACAAACAAGATCCTGTTACTCTTAGTCGAAATAGCTCAAATTCCAAATTACAGATCCCTTGCTCCTGTCATGTGCAGCACTCCAGGACACCTTGCATTAGATTGGTAGTATCTCTCCCAAAGGAATTCCACTGAGCTAGAAGCTGGCTTTGGGGTCAGATGATGAAATAAGTTAGTATTTGGTAGGGTAGCAGTCATTTAGCTACCATGTCAGAACATCAAAAAAGTCTGCAAATCCAAGCAATATTGCAAATCCTGGTTTTTTTATTTGACTGGAAGGATGACTGAATTCAGTGAGGGATTGAAGAACAGCATGTAAGGAAGTGTCTATCTTGCAGAATGGAAATCAGCTGTGTTTAACCCATGAAGGCTAGCTTAAAGCAGGCTTTATGTAGATCCTGTAAAGATTCAGGGCATTTTATAGTGAATTTCTTAATTGTGTATTAAGACATGACGTCACTGGGACTAATAAGAACTCAAAGCCATGTAAGAGTATGTGTTGCATGTGGTACTGTGAAGGAAGCTAGTTTAACTGGCCTTTGTAAAAGGGCTAGCCATTAAATAGCAAAGAAACGCTGCCAGAGGGTGACTCATCCCCCTATTTTAGACACCTGGTTTTGTTGGGAGCAGCCGCCTGTCTGGCAGAGACAGCCTCCTCATTGACAGTAACTCCAACCTAGATACTCTACTCCAGTGCTGAAACCTGCCTCTTTTACCACTGGCTTTGACGCAGCTTTAGATTATATTTGCTTCAAGAGCACATAGTCTTTTTTAGGGAGAAAGAAAAGGAGATTGCAAGAGTTTCTTTCCACCTCTTCAGTATCGAAACTCAGAATTTCCTGATACGGGCAGTCGTTTGGGTGTTAGTAAAACTTTCGGACAGCTTAATGGGGAAATTTTGAGAGGTATTAACTTTTACAAATACAATAGGAATACTTGGGTTATGTAGAAAAGCTCACATGGAAAGAATAAAACAGTTATGTTGACAAAAGACACCAAACATTTAAAAAACAACATGAAAGTGAAGCCTGGGTTTTACGTGATCTCCTGCTTGAAATGAACTGCTAAGATGTGTGGAAGGAAGAAAGAAACTTTTTTTATGCTCTGGTTAAAGGATTCTCCAAGCAGACACCTCTAAAATGGTTTCTTGCACTCTGATTCAGACTGTTAATATGTTGAACTGAAAGTTTCTGCTCAAGTCTTACTGAACCCCACGGTAAGGCTGTGTGGAAATGCGTTTGCTTCTGGCTTCCACTTTTTATATGGAGCAGGTATTATGTTGCTTCAGCATCCATTGGTGGAGGCTGCCCTGTTTTCTTGTCATCTTCTGAGGAAAACACTGACAGAGCCAAGTCCTACAAAATCACCTCGTGCCTGTTCTTTCATTGCCTTCTCCTTTTCCTAAGGAACTGCTGAATGGACAAAGTATCATGGGTGAAAGCTGGAAGGTTGCTGTAATGTTAACTTTACTTGGATTTTTTTTTAAATAAAATCTTTCACAGGTCTTTTCACATGGCTAGGCCATTTTTTACTCATTCAAGCTAGCCAGGAGTGTCAGCTGAGTCCCTGGTTTCCCTTGAAGTGTTTGTTTTAACTAACTGAATGTCTGGCCTCTGATCCATCTGCACAGTAGAAATTTATAATTGAAGGGACTTTAGGTATAGGAAGGAAGCTGGGAAATCCTTTCCTCCTCCTCTTTCTCAAAACCACTGAAAAAGCCCTAACTGTTCTTTGGCTAGCTCTGCAGTACAAAAAGTATTTCTCAATTTCTGTGTGTATGTTTTCCCATGGGACTTTTAAAAATTTTGGTCTGGGGCTCTCAGAGGTGATTAATGAGCTGACTAAGGCTCTGTATCTTGCTAAAAATATTAGTTAAGCTACAACAAGTTTCAAAGCTGAAGTTTATATACAAGGTATTTAAAAGTAAAAGGCAGTGTAAAGAACCTACTGCAAGATGCTTAACTGTGAGGCATCACATGATGATCTGTGGTTTAGAGAAGCTCAAGTGTTTGCACAGGTACAATTTAGTGACAAGAGATCTGAAATCTCCTTTGTCTTTCTTGTCTTGCTCACTGTGCACTTACAGGGCTTGCTCACCATAGCAAAGATCTTTCTGCTCTTTGGTTCAGATTGTTTGTTTTGGTTTTGCTTTGTTTTTTAACTACCAGAAAGATAAGTTAAAAAGGTCATATTTTTCAGTTTTTCTTGTCAGAACTCTGTAAATTACGTATTTTAGTTGTATGTTCTAAATCATACACTGCTCACACAGCCTGAAAGGATTTGAAAATACTCCTGCTGTGAGCACACTGTAGTGCTGGAATTCATCCAGAGCAGTGCCCCATAAAAGAATGGTAAATATGTCTGTGTGAGAACAGCCTACTTGGCAGTGTTCAAAATGCCACTGGGTTAAAACAGAGTAACTACAGCTTTTCAATAAAGGGAACTTGACAACTCTGCAGATAGCTGGTATGAACCTGTAACCTTTCCCTTTTAGCATACTAAGTGGCCGTGGCAAGCATTTGGGTAAATTCTTTAGTGTTATTGCGTGAAAAGGAATTTAAAGTGAAAGTCATCTTTATTCAGCTGGCTGTAGTATTTCCTTGGTATTTGATAATTAAAATCACAAAAATTACAGTGGCAGTAGGAGGAGCAAGAGGGTGGAGGCTTGGCTGCGTACTGTATTCTGTGTAGCTACTCATCATTCATATACATTTTCTCTTCATGCAGGTATTTCTGAATGCTATGCTAACTGGAATTATTATTCCTCTTTATTCAGACTCTTGCTGATGCTGGAGTAATTCCTGGAGGTGATATGACACCGGAGGCAGCCCTAACTAAACTATCATACACGCTCAGCAAAAGTAAGCTTAGCTGGGAGGAGAAAAGGCAGGTAAATATTTCAGTGTGACCTTGAAAGCCTTTAACTTTTTTCATCTGCTGTGCTAGCTTCTGCTTAGCTGAATGCATTGAGCTTCTCCCTTGCATTCAAAAGCAATTGGCTCTAGAGCCATAATGTGAACATCACGTTTTTTTTTTCCCTTAAGGAGACTACTGTTAGGCAAATGGATACATGTAGATTGGGGGAGAAAAGAGTTTTCTGCTCAAGTCAGGTAAAGACCGTGACTAAACCGTAAAAATACCATCTTTAAGCAGTAGTAGTCTACCTTGGACATTTCTGTACTAAAAAGCTGTATGTGAAAATTCAGATGGGAGACAGATTCCCAGCCCTACTGAAGTCAGCAAAGATCTTGTCATTGATCTTGGTGTGGTAAAGATTTCATCCAAGACTCATTCACACAAAGCTAATTCTGAAGATAAATATTGCCTACAGCCTCTTTCTTTACAGCATTACTCCTGACAGTGCTGGATTTTGCCTCTCCAAAAGGAGATACACTTTACAAGTATTTAAGCCAGAGAGGATTATTTAAAGAACCAATTGAAACAGATTTTAAAATCATAACCCATTTAACCATGTTCTTACTGTTCATTGGTGCTTAATCAAGGCTTTTTACCTCAAATTATATATCATGTTCCTTTTACACAAAGAACGTCCAAGTCTGAATTAGATAGGAGGGCAGCAGTCTGCAGGTTTTATTTCTGTGCTTGTATGCAGTGAAATCATAATCCTGACACTTTGGGAGATGACATCATGATGAGTCACTCTCTAGACTTAAGCACTGCATGCACATGTGTATCTTATGATGTTGCTTTGGTTTTTTTAAAACTGAAACAAAACTGATCATTATTTCATGCTCAGTTCTTCCAACCAGTAGCAGCTCTTCGGACAAACATATTTGGATACCTGTAATCTTAAGTGGGTTGACTGGAAGTTTGTAACTTACTGTGCTTAGAAACAGTTTCAGACTCCGAGCTTTTGGTTGTTTGCTAAAGCCCTGGCTCTGAAAAATGAGAGGAGGGGGAGCTATGTGTTTCTTCAGTGAGGATGGCAAGAACATGCTTTACAGGCGACACAATACTGTGTGAAGAGTAGTGGTATTGCATGTTTTTGTGCATGGACACTTCAGAAACACAGGCTCTTCACTGATGCCCCTTTGGTACACTCACTAACCCTGGAACATATGTATACCAGCCTATATTTTTAATGCAGACTTTAGTCTCGTTACACAGAGAATTATTTGACCTGAGACGGCAGAAAATTTCCCAGCTGGCTTTCTGCCTAGGTGTGTGAGTAAAACTTAATTTGAGATCCAGTTTGCTGAGATGAGAGAGCTGACTCAGGTGAGAACTTGGTGACAGGATGTTTTAGGTACCACTGGCACAAGGCACTCCTGCATCTTCATGTGCTGCCTAGTTTTTGTGTGGCAGTGCTGGAACCTCCTTTAAACAGTTTGAAAAACAAAATAACTTTTGCAATTTTCTTTGAGTTAAGCAGGATTGGTTTCCTCATTTGACTCATTGTACACAGACCCGCAAACAATTGTGTTGGCACAACTAAGGGAGCAGCATGCTGCATTGCCTGGGCAGGAATGAGTGGTAGAGACCAGGAGAAGAAGAAAGCTTGGAAATATGCTGTCTGTGGCAATATCTGCAGCTAAACATATCACCAAACAATAGTCTCCCAAGAGACGGAAGCTCTCCTGAAGCTGGCGTGGTTATTTTAGGATTCTCTTTCAACATGAAGAAGCAAGGAATGTGCCCCCAGACACATGCAGACGGCTGCAGGGCTGGTAGGATTGAGTAAGCGCGCAGGGCTTTGCACTGGGTGCATTCAGCGCAGGTGCCAATTGCTAAGGTTACCTGGGCAAAGCAATGATCTCAACCTGTCAAACTCTAAAAACTGCGCCAAAGTAGTTGGTGTCCTCTGAGTTACATGTATATGGGATTCTTCCAGCAGACAGCTATACTGTTGTCAGCGCTTGGAGGTTGTTTTTTTAGTAATAAAGGGCATGCCTAGACATAAGTAAACCTGGGGCATTCCTCCTTCCAACATCACATCTGTTTCTTGCAAACTTTCACAATCCTGCTTTTTAAAATTCTAATTGAAATAACTATGTTCTTTATAGCTGCATCAGCAACCTTTTGTGAAAAAGTGCCAGTATGTAAAATTGTCAGAATCGAGGAAACCAGTTGCTTTTTCTTAGTGACTGGCTTCTCTCTCTGTTCTTCAGGTTTCCCAGAACCTGTCTTTTGGAGTATTTTCATTTTTTGTTGCTATATTTAAGCATTTTCTACACATAAATTGGCTGACCTTTTTTTTAATTATTTTTTTTTCCCCCTGGTTATATTGGATGCACCCATCCTCCCAGCTATTACATGCCTGCTTTAATATTGAATGATCAGTACTGCTGTAGACCTTCTACATTCAGTGCTGGCTCTGCGGCCAAATTTTAACAAAATCAGGGCTAATGGAGCTCTTTGAAAACCTACCGAAGTACATGACTGTCCACAGGTAGCACTGGGCTTTGTTTTGAGGCCTGTGTACACAGTCTGTGTAGGAGTCTTGAGGTTTGGGAATGCTTGCAAAAGGCAGCATTCCAGAATATTCTGGTCTTCAGCCTCACTCTGCCAATTAATCACTATCTTTGTGTTTTTAAGTAGGCTGCAGCTTACCCCACTAGGGAACTTTTGTCTGCATACTCTAAAAATCGGGGTGTTTTGTTATGTGCTTATTTTGGTTTCTTTGCTTTGGAAGAAAGTTTTATTTGCCTGTCTCTCCTCCCCCCTGCCCCTTTGTCTTTTAAACTTACAATCTTCATGGGACAGTAACTACTTTAATCTTTTGTCTGTATTCAATTAGTTTCCATAATTCCTCCAAACAATTTTCTAACTTCATCCTAAGATTTTTTTATTAGACTCCTACCATATTTTTCCCCTGCTAACAAAGGATTTGATTGCTTGCTTTTCAGATGCTGAGTGAGAATCTAAGAGGAGAAATGACTGTTGTACCCACAGGAGCCAAGATCTCTCTGAGAGATAGCAAGTTTATTCAAGTGATTGCCAAATCTCTAAGTATCAGCAGCAAAGAGGTATATACTTAAATATTTAAAACTGAACTCATGTCAAGCTGTAAACTCATTTAAATGAACCTAGCTTAAAGATGAACAACAAAACAGAAAGAAAAATGGAACATTGGAACTTTTATATTTTTTTTTAGTACTGAGTGTCCCAGCTAACCAGTTGGGCTAGGGAGAAAGGACACAATAACATGCGTAACGTTAAAATGTTTTTAATTAAAAACATATTAACTTTTTTTTTTTTTTTCTCTTTGTAGCCCCATCTTGAGTTTATTTTCTTAGCTGGCTGGTCGCAATAGCAAGCCTCAGACAGTTGCTGTAATTCAGGGTATCAACGATATGAAAAAGTGCTTTGTATTTTTGTGGTCAAATGTATTGACAGTTTAGAGCAGTCCAAATAATAATGGGTAAAACAGCTTAATTGTACATGCAGTCCTAGAGGCTGATACTAAATTACACTACACAAGTGTAATTTGTAGTGTTTAGTATTAGTCCCTCCCAATTGTAAAATCAGAAAACATAGTATCGGTTGTAAGACAGAAGTATTTTCTTTTGTCTTGTCTTGTTTTCAGGGAAGATGGAATTCTTAGTAGCTAATGGATACCGAGTATATGGTGCCTCTTCAGTAAATGTGAGAAATGGGAGGGTATTTAGGGGACCTGTGGGGTTTTGGAAGGACAGGTTACATAAATACCTGAGGATTCTGAGTAGAGTTGTTCCAGTCTTGAGGAGACTGGACTATATAGTCTTTTCCAACTCTGACCAGTGCTGTTTCTCTTACTGTACTGGTGTGTAACTGTGGTAGTACAGAGATGAACCTCTAGATATGGGGTAATTATAGTGTTGCCAGGGAGGAATAAAATTCCTATGGATGAGACCAACAAAATGTAAAATAAACATGAGACTTCTTTCATTCCAAGAACTAAATGCTACCATTTTTAAATAACCAGATGACTTATTTGGAAACTTTACGTGAAAGCAAGGGCAGTGTTTTTATGACTTGGACACCAATCATATTAGAGGGAGGCTGATATTAAATGTTTCATTTTATTTGTTCCTCAGGAGTTAGAAGCTGTAAGAGATGCATTAATTCCGCCTTTGGCTTGTGCTGCAGCTAAACTGGGTGACATAGATGCACTAAGAGCCATAGCAGAAATGGTAATGTAAAATTAATAGTTTGTACAAAACATGAATTTTTGAATAGAGCTGTAAATGAAGGGGGGAAGGTATGCTCACTGGGAAGCAACTACCTAAGTCTTAGAATCACAGTGTTTTGACTAATACAATTAGTTTTTAGGCTTCTCAGTCTTTGCCTCTCCAAACTGGTATGTTCGTCCCCCTGTCTGGTTCTCAGCTGCTTACATTTTCTTTTGAACTGTGAAAATACAGGTAGATTAAAATGCAAGTTCTTATCTCCTAACTTTGGAACACTTTAAAATGGTTTGTGCTGCTCTCTCTTCCTTAGCATTCTTTATGCATATTCACAGTATCCACCTTTTGGATGTAAATCTGTCATGATTAAAAAATAAAACAAAAAACTTGAAAATTGTACTTCAGCAAAACAGTGCAGTGCTAATTCAGGATTTTTGGCTGTCCACATACCTTTAGCTTAGATTATATCTGAAAAAAAGAAAGAGGCATTTCTCTGGATAATCTTCTACGCCTCTCTCTTTGCCTTGGTTTACCCTACTCTTGAGACTTTGGTAATGGGCCTCAAGAAAGGATGAATATATCTGAAAAATAACAATAAACAAAGACAAGTAAAATGAGCAGACTATAGGTACAAAGCTGCCATATGGTGTACTGCAGTAAACATATCTGAAGGGGTTATAATAAGAATGTGCGTTTAGAGGGGAACATTCAGAAGGTGGAATAAATATCCTTACTGATGCTAAAAGAACACTGCAAGATAAACTTTAAGTAGGTTTGACAAGCTTAACATTTTGGTGGCAGAATGCGAATGTGGTGTATGCATCTACTGTTGTACCAACAACTTTATGTGCAACCATTATCTTTTTAGCATGTGAAGGATCTGTCCTTTTGTAGGGTGGGAACTTGAGCTGTGGAGACTATGATGGCCGAACTCCACTTCATATTGCAGCCTCTGAAGGGCATTTACCATTAGTTGAGTATTTGTTGACATCTGGCGCAACTGTTTATGCTAGAGACAGATACGGATCTACCCCACTGATGAATGCGATCAAGTTCAGGTAACGAAGTAGTTTATATATTGTGCTCTGTGTAAAATTTAAAACCTTTCTATCATTTTTGGATTTAAAGACCTGCCCAGTGTTTTGGTCTTGTTTTGTCTCGGCAGTCATGTGTAAATGACAGCAGTTAAAATAAGACAAACTGGCTTCACTTCAAAGGATGTAACTAGCCTAAATTTAAAGGTTTTTTTTTTTAAAAAAAATAATATGGAATGAAAGCAAACAATCTGGTACGCATGCAGAATTTTAGCATAAGGTATCTAATTGCTGCCTTCCTGCCAAGACTTTGTCCATAATTTCAGGACTCCACTCTTTGTTATGAGGCTTCCTTATAAAACGGAGCCAAGCTGATCACTCCTTTTGACTGTCAGAAGTGAGAGTGCAGGATCAAGGGCTGTCTTTCCTTTCTGCCCTCCCCTTTCTCATCAAGACCAGGCTGTTTCAGTTGGCACAAAATATACTGGTAGGTTGACATGTTTTAATCTTTGCCTTCCACCAGTGCTTTCCTGAGTCTCTTGCTGGGTGACTGGTTTTTTGATTTTTTTTTTTCCCTTCCACCCACTCGTAATTATACGGGATGGCTGCATGGCTCTGCCTGCTTTGTGAATTTCCTCTTCGTCTTGTTCTGGATGTCAGAAGTTCTTGAATGGTGGTCACGGACATGTGACTTACTGGTCTCTTCCATGTTGTACAGTCCTCAGGAATGGCCATAGCACAGAATATGAAAGTTATCAGTTATCAGAATTTAATTATAAAACACTTAGTTTACATAGCCTGGGGATTCATCGAGCCATTGGTCTTCTAACGTGTTAGAAGCTGCATGCCCTAATCTATTCTTGTTTCTTTGTTCCACTTTCAGCTCCTTATCTCACATTCAGCCTGTATGATGGCAGGAAAGAAGCTTTTTGTTTCTGTAAAGGAGCTTGGAATGATAGAATTTTCATGGTCTTCGTGGATGTCTGTCCCCAAATATTCCTACAGCTTTTTAATGTTGACAAGTTCACCTGGTCTGGCAGGCTGGAGTTAGCTCCCTGGGAGGTCTGACAGTCCTGGTTTTGCATTGGCTGTAGGAATAATGTGAAGGTTTTTTCAGTGCCCAATGTAGAAAACTCAACAGGCTCTATTAATTTGAGACTTGAAGTCCTGTGTGGCCACACTGTGCTATTGCCTTACCTGCTGCATGGTCCCCTATGACTTTGTAGTTGTTGCTTTACCGCATGAATAATAGAAGCCCTTCAGTGGCAAACTCTTAAAGTCTTAAAGCAAAAACAAGCCCAACAGCAAATCAAACAAATAACCTCACAGTTGAATAGAGGTGGCTCTGGTCCAATGTGAGAAAATGCTAAAGCGCTAGATACCATTAGATGTTCCTGCAAATCAGGCACCTACTTTTTTTACCGCACCCATCTACCGCCTGAGGAATTTCACATGAGCTTGTTGTTTGGATTCCTTAGCATTGCCACTCCTATATTAGACTCCTACTATGACTCTTAAGCTCCTCAGAACTGCACACCCATTTTGGTACAGGGAATTGTAAAAGGAAACTGCACCATAACCATTTTCAGTTTCTCTTTTTGTTTCTACTGTTGGAATGAGAGGAAGAGCTGACTTAGAACTAATCTCGTAAATGCGTATTTATGATCGGCTGTGTACACATGCTGCATTTCACACTGATAAGCATGTAAAGGAGAATGGTAAAGATGGTGCATAATTAGATACCCACTAAAAAGATTTCTGCTACAGAAATACTTAATTTCTATTTATTAAACAGTTGCGTGCTGAAAGTGAAGAGATTATCCTGATGCAGTCTACAAAGTGGCAGAGAGGGAAGAGGAAAACTGATCTTAATGAGCAGTCAGTGCTTTAAACTGTTCAATGTTGTAACTTTCTCAATTTTACTGAATATTGCATCAGCTTAATCCCATTTCCTGAGAATTAATATTTGTTCAATTGGCATTTAACTGCAGTACAGTATCCACTGATCTTCAAAATAGCTTTCTTCCAGTTTTTATGTCACATTTCTCAGTGGCTTGCCTTTTAACCTAGCATGCAAACCTATATAATGATGACTGATTCTTGTTTTCCATTTAATAATTAGTAAAGATGATCAGGAGTTATGTGTCTTCTTAAAAGCTTCTTAACATAGCGCTGTCAGCCGATACACCAGCAACTTGATCTATGTCAATGATAGTCTCTTAAGTTTTTTTACATTAAATGACTCTCTCTTTGTTTCTTTAGATGGTAAAATGTGGAGTCCCGTTCTAAATAAGAAATAAACTACTGCACTTCCACTTTTTCATTTGTAACTCTGCAATTTGTGTGTAGTCTCATTCACTTTATGCGTGAAGCTAAACAGACCACTGTTAATTTAGGCCAGTTGCTTGATCAAAATTAGTAGCATTCCTTTAATTTCTTAGAGTACCCTCAAGGGATAATTCATTTTCAAAACAATAGAATAATATTTTTTTAATAACAGAAACTTTCTAATCAGGAAGATGTCTTGAATAAAAAATTGTATATATTTTATGTAGTAAAAGTACTTCCATTTACTTGTAGAGCAGTGGTAAAAGGTTGAAAATGGGGAGTTGCTCATGCAGTACTGTGAGAACATCAGATTAGAGGCAGTAAAATTACCTCCCACGTAAATATGAATTTAAATACTTGATATTTTGCAAGGTTACACTTACATTACTTCGGGAAATCTAAGACAGAGTGAAAATCAAACCACCACCGACTCCAGAAGTACACTGAAGCCTGTCCTTACAGTATTTGAGCATAAAATTCCCACTGATACCATGCAGAAAACAAAACAAGTGAAACTAAGCTGATCCTGCCATAACCATTCTAGGTTGCTAGGGTAGCAGGCATTAAAAAGAATGAAGCCAGTCAAGTTTGGATATACATTACACCTGCATTTCTTGAAAGAGAGTTGGTGGAAGGTGTGTACCCTAAGGCCCCAATCCTGCAAAGTCTTACATGTGTGTTAATTTCACATGTGTGATTCATCCCTTTTGAAGTTGATTCTCTTTTAATAAGTGTCTGCCAAGTCGAGGTCTAAGATGATACGTACTGTACAGCGCCCTGATCGCTGTGCAGCCAGAGCCCCCGTGAGCTGATGAAGGTTCAGATGGCTTTACCTGGAACTCAGACTTCGCTCGTAGTGGTGAATGTTGAAGACCACACTGAATCATTTCTTTTGCTATTGATCCATTAAAATATCAGTATACACTGGGATTTTTATCTCTACTGTTATCAATAATGGGATCTAGCAGAGAAGAGACACTAGAGAAACACTTTGTGTCTATTTGCTTTTTCCGTCAGAGAGCAGATGAATGACAGTGGTAGTATGGAAAGGCTAACTTAAGTAACATATGCAAAATAGCATTGTTTCTATAACCTATGTCTGACCAAGAGCCACATTTTGGTGACAGAGCACACTAAGAAGAGGGAGAGTCAGGAACAGTTCACTAGTGACTACAGCTCTTCGTGGTTTACTTATCAGATGGGGCTAGACTGGACAAGCAGCTGTGCACTGCAGGATAACATGGTGATATTGGCCTTCCCTCTACACCTTGAACTTCTATTGTCCAGCAGTTGCTCTGCTCTTGGTTTTGCACTGTCACCTTAAAACAGGAATTGCATTTGAGCCATTCCCAGGAGGTTCATGGCTCATGACTTCAGCTGAACTGTGACCCTCATGAAGCTTCTGTGAAGCTGCAGGAGAGCAGCTCTTAGAGAAGCAACTTCTACAGACACATGTGTCTCATGTGCCTGAGACATAACTGTATCAGAAAATTCACAGCCAGCCTCTTGAAATATGAATAATGCTCTTGTGGTAGGTACAAGGCAGCAGAAGTGGTGCTCTGGATACGGCTTAAGTTTCTGCAGAATGTAGATACCATTTGGGTGCAAGTAGGAACAAGCTGTAGTGCACCTCGCCTCCTGCATATTTTTCGTGTTGAGTGATGGGAATGTGAGAGGTGGTCTGTTTGCTTTCTTGGATGCATCTGCTTTTCATAGTCACAGTACCAATTTTAACACTTTTAAGTTGAGCATTACTATTTGTCCCTATTCTTCCTCTCCATTACCCTTCCCTTAACAAGCAGTGGTATACAACACTTCCTCTTCTTCCCACCATTCTGAGATACATGATTTTGAATAACTCTCAGTCATTGGGACACTGTACTTCCGTTTATTTTAAGTATTTATTGTAAACACTTTGTTTCCATGCTTAAACACTTATTTTATTTCAAACCATTTCTATTCTTTATTTAAATTTGCTGTATTAAACACAGGGGATAAATACTCCCAAATCTGTCTGTATCAAGGAGTTATAGGGCCCATTTAGAGTAGCAGTGGCTGTGTGGCATAGGTGGGACATGAAGTGCTTTCTGGAGGGAATCTCACTACTAGTGAGGAGTAAATAGTTAATGACGAATACTGCAGGGCAATCACTGGAGAGTAAACAGACAATCCCCATATTCAATTCTGTACCCAATGTGAGCTTGAGTGAACAGAAATATTGTAGTCTCTTTTAGGTCAAACTTATTTTCAGATAATTACTGTTCTGCTTAAGACTGAACTAAAAATTTCATAGTTGTAGAATTCGTTCTTCATCACAGTTTGAAAAACAGGAAACCATTCCATTATTTGCTAGCTCAAGGAGAGGCTTGTGGATGACTAGCCGTATCGTAAGGAACCCACCTGAGAAAATATTTTAGATAACTGAACGAACTTGTGGCATGTGCTGTTCTGGCAATGTTTTGCCATGAAGCAAAGAAAGATTTTTAATTTTTTTTTGGCTGTCAAAACAAAGTACAATTTCTAAAAAAATCTGTCTAGCAGGTTAACTAACCTATGCTTGGGAAAGCATCTATACAGTTCTTTGTTTAGTTTATAAAATCTTATATGAAACGTAAGCTTATGTAGGCTTAATATGGATAATTGTAAAGTAAATGCTCATTCAAGATGGAATTTCTGAAAAAGAAACAAAGGGATTAGAAGTTTAGTTGAGTTCTAAAAGAGAAAGGCCCATGGCTGCCTACGAGAAAATGCAAGTGATTAAGCAGAACATGTATGCGAGCTCATTTTTTTATTTTTAATTAATACGGATGAGTTTTTAGGTAATGAGTTGGGAAAGCTCATACATTTCCTGTTACTATTATATGCCTAGCTCTATTTCCAAGTGTTGTGGTAGAGCAACTTACTTAAAAGAGGAACTATGAAACTATTCCTGATCTACTGGTGTCATCATGTACTTTGTGAAGAAAAAAACAACTCTGATGTTAACTAGATCATTTGTTTAGCAGAGGAGCACGCTGACATCTCCTTCTTGAACCTAGTTCTAAACCTTTCGCTAGGGCACTTCTGAAAAATGTATTTTGCACAGTTTTGATCTATCATATTATTTTCTACCCATGACAGTATCTTTAGAGAACAGCCTTTTCTGTAGACTTTCTCAAGCATCTCACTAAGGTACAGGATTTGGCTGGTAGTGCTTAAATACCTATTTGTCCCTTTGTCTTAAAGGAAAGGACAAGGAAGACCTCCAAAAGACTCCAGGTGGAAATAAATAATAAAGGTATTGGGAGGAAGTGAGTTAGGAAAAGGTATGCTTTTGTGGGAGATTATCAGGAATACTTACCACAGTTTTGAAGCCCTAAAAACCTGATTAGCTTCTACATTAACCTAAAGATTCATTGCTTATCTGAAACACGTATGTTTTAAAGAGTGATATATATGGGCATTGTATTCTGTAAAATACAAGAATGGCGCTATGTAATAAATATCCTTACTGTTTGTGTGTTTCAGTCGCTAACATTTCAAATGTTAAATAAAGCTAGCACTAAGGTAAAGAAAATAAAAGCTCTTTGGAGAGAAAGGGATGCATGCCTTTCAGAGCTGAACGTGACATTTCCATGAGCTTAGTGTGGGAATTTTTTTTAATAGGGAGGGCAGTTCTGTTTACTACATCTGTCACCTTAGAGAAAATTCGTTGATGGTGGCAATGTAAGAACTTTCACTGACTGTTTGTGTAAATGAGTAATGCTGGATTTAGAGAAAAAAATATTTGCTGGTCAAGACACTTTCTCTGTTTTTTCTATTACTTTCATAAAGGCACATAGAAGTGATTAATTTGTTACGAGAAACAGGAGCGCACCTTTCAAGCCATGACTTGGAGAACATTGGAACAGTTCTCTGCAGGTAAGTGGGATAGAAGGTGAAGTGGTTTTAAAACTGGGATGGAGGAGAATGGTTTTAGAAGAGACTCTCAGAATGGAAAACAACTTCCAGGAAGCAGCTGGGTCACTGGCACGTTTACATGGCTGTTTCTGTGCTGTACTAATAATGAGGAAACAAGTGAAGTAATGAATTTAGGATCAAGTCTGTATTAGAACACCAGCAACTCAAGAGAGCTCCAAAGTAAGGGTGTATTGTGAGGATAAGTGGGACTGGAAGCAGATGTTGGACATTTCCTCGAAGCACTTTCGCTGAGGAGGGATGAGGAGGAGGCCATGCAAGGTGTGATTTAATAACATCTCTGTGAGAATAAAACTGCACATAGTGCATAATTTTTGTTTTCTTAAAAGGCACTTTTCACTTATATGGTAATGGTTTCCACTCTAGCATATAATGTGGTTCTTAAAAATAACTAAATCAAATAGACTGATAGGTTTAACCCCAAAACTTTTGAACAGCTGCGCACTGTCTCTGTATTTAATTTTAATATGATATAATCTGCTATTAAAGCTGTTTTTCCATACAGCTGCTTTTAATATATAAAGTGGTTTAATGATATGCATAAATATTATGAAAAGAAATGGATTCTTGGTTTTATTTTTTCCAATACTTGTTGCAAATTACTCTGAAAATTTTATGAAGGTTTCATGCATTTCCTAAGATTATTCATATTTTTTACTTTGTTTCTTCTCTTCCTGTTCTCAAAAACAAACAAAAAACCTCAGAGTACAGGCCTTTGTGTTAGGAAACCATAAGACTTGTAGGGACCAGCCAGTATTGGATACTGTCTACAAAACAAGGTCAAAGTAAAGTTTATGTGTGTTCTGTGTAGAGACTGGACTCTGAGTAGTTCTGGAATCAAATACTGGTTGGAGTGTTCCTGTTGTTGTAACATACTCAGAGAGGACTGCATAATAAGGCTTTTACCACAAAGTTAAAACATGCGCTTCCCAGGGCTCTGCAAGTGATAGGACAGAACTGAACCCTTGGTTTTCGTAGTTTCCATCTGCCAAGAAGGCAGGAGGAGTGGCTTAGAGAGTGACATTCCTCTGCAGGTAAATTGGCCCCTTGGTACCACATGCAGAACCAGTTTTGTTAGCTGATCTGGGAGCAGTGCATCCAAAAAAAAGAAGATAACGAGGATCCTTTAAACAAAAAGTGGTTCTGATGCGTTATGTTGCAGCATTTTAAGGAGGATTTTAGATCCTGCATCTGTATCGCACACTCCTGTTGTTCAAACCTGGTATTTTGCTAATAAACTTTTAAGATATTTTGAACTTGCACTGATGGTAGTAAGCTTAGTATAAAAACAGTGTAAATCTTCCAAACAGAGTGTGGGAGTGCACGTGTGTGCGGAGGCTGGGTGAGGACTCGGAGAGGCGTGTTATACTCAGGGTGAGAGGGGAACAGGCCACCTTGGTGTGAGTCAGGAGCTGGGGCTGTAGCTCTCTCCTGGGTGGCACCTGGAGCAGGGGCCGTGGCCAGAGGTTTGCTCATGGACAGATGTCACTGCGTGGCCTCTACCAAGAGCAGAGGCAGCCTGAGGCAGCGGTCAGGCTTCAGGACAGCATTGAAGTGTCTGTGAATGGTGGTTCTTCCCCTCGCTGCTCCTGCAGAGCTGAAGGATTTTCTTTCCTTTGGCTGTTTTAGAGGGCTTTTTCCACAGAGTGTTATTCAGATGCCTAAAAGTTATTAAAACGGAGGTACTGGTGTTTGTCCTCCTGCATAAATGTCTCAGATGCTTCTTCTAGAGTATCCTCAGATGGCCTGACTGATGCACTTATTTTTCCAGCACGCTCAGGCTTACTTCTCTGTCCTACCTATTATCTCTTCCTTTTAAGCCTTCTCTTTGCAGGCACTAGCACCTTCATGGCAGTCAGTGTGTTCACATGGGCAAGCTGCTTACAGAACAATCTGTTTATAACGTCTTCTCTTTGTCTAATTTTGAACCCTTTTCCTACATGCCTTCTGTCTTGTAGTATGACTTAACTGCAATTTGTACCACTCTGAATTTGTCACCGAGGTAATATGTGAACTTCTTGGGGTTTAGAAGGATGAAGCTGCTTGCTTTCTGATAAGCTCTGAGTTCCTGCACTTGGCTAACTTTGTGGTTTTTTCCCCATACAGTTCTCTCTGAATTAGAAGCTATAATCAGGTTTCCCTCCTTCCTACTTACCTATCCTCCAACAAAATTGGCTTTTGTGAAAGACCACAAGTAGGGATTTTTGTGTTTTAACAGTCTCCTCAGCTTCCTTCTGTTTAGACCAATGATTATAGAATAGAATTAGAATAGAATAGAAAGAATAGTTCAGTTGGAAGATTTTGGAGATAAAATGTACTGGTTTGGCATTGCTGATGTTTGAGAGGGAAAGGGGTACCAACTAGAACTGAGAACTGAACAGTATTAGCAGGAACTCTTGAGTAGGAAGTGCAGATGCACAGAGGTGCAGCCAAGATGATCTAGATACTAAATCCTTCATGGTGTCATTTGATGGATTGTTTTAGGATGTGAGAGGTGTTAGTCTGCTGTTTGAAATCACTTGGTTGATATTGGTATCTGTTTCATGGCTCTGATTTGAAATGAGAAAGAGATCTCCATAATCTGTTAAAAAATGCTAGAATCTCTTCTCATATTGCAATAGTATTGTCATCCGTCTGCAAAACCAAACCATGGCAAGATAAACTGGGACACTAAGACTTACTCTGAAGGTTTGTAGAGTTCTGGAGTTGGTAAACAATTGCTTTGTGTTTGTTTTTTGAAGGAAAAAGGCCTGCATAGAATAGTCTCTGTTCAAATTTGTACTTCACAAAATTAAACAGAGGCATAAAGCCAAGCCAGCTTTCTCTTTCATATTCTTAGATTTCATAAAATGATATGATATAATATACAAGGATGCAGCCTTTCAAAATCAGCAACTTTCAGAATAAGATACCCCTTCAATTTAACGTAAACTTGTGGGGGGTAAGGCTAGGGGAGGAAGGACAAATACACCTCTGAAAGAATTAGGACCAAGATTCTAATGCCTGCTGTCCTTCAAAGAGGTCTGTTTGGCTCGACTGATAGAGACATGGAAGTAGTAGCTAAGAGCTGCACTCTCAGGTGTGTTCAGGATAGAGCAATCCATGCCTTGTGCTGGACTTTTAATTTGCTTTTTGAGGATTCTCATTTAAAGAATAGAAGGAAGACAAAATACTTTCTCTTCTGTCAGGATCTTTTCTCAGCACTTTATATAGACACTGAAAAAGGAGAATTGCTGAATAAACAGAGCATAGCGTCCCTGGGAAAGATAAAATCCTAGTACTTAGGGAGGCAGGAGGGAACCCCAAGGTGTTGTTTCACTGTACTCATTACTTCCCAGATGTAGAATTGCATTGGCTCCTGTCCTTCTAAACCTTCTGAGACCCCAACAGCTTTGCTCCTTGTACCTTGGCAGTAACAGCACACCCCTTAAACAGAAGCTTCTGTAACTGAGTTTGCTTGGTGCTAGTGTGACAGGAGGCCCAAAATCAGAGATAGTAATTGCATTATCACTATTCTTAATATCTTAACTCCATCATTATCATGGCTACATTATCCATGCTGAAGCTGTGAAATGGGTACATAATAATTTTTCCTGAGTTCAAGAGTATTGATAGGCAGCATACCTAGGACTATCTGATGTAAAAGGTATCAGTCGGAATTTAATGAAACATGTCAAGTAGTTCTTTGTCAAAAATAAACAGCTTTTAAACATCCTGATAAGAGTATATTGAAGTTATTTTTCTTCCATTGCATGATATAAAAATTATAGGCTTGTTTGCTTTCAGGATGCATTTGTAGTTAGAATTGCTTACATAAATATCTTTGAGAAAAATACAGAGCAAAAAATGGTGTATGTTGAGAAGTCTTATGTATATATTTGACAACACGAAGTACACTTACAGCACGTAAGGGAAATACAGATGCGTATGGCTTGACTACAGAGATCTGGAACTGGAGAAAATGTTTTGTGGTGTTCTTGATTATAATCAATTTAGTGAATAGTAGGTATCTTCTATGTAGAGTGGTATCTAAATTTTCTCGCAAGCTATGTCACTTTTTGTTCTCTGGATCACAGACCCCATAGAATATATTCTCACTTGATCAGTAAATGGCTGGCACAGAGTTAAAGATACTTCTGTATAGTTGGATTGCTCTGGTGTCACGGAAGGAGACCACTTCACAGTGTTGACCTCTGGCTATGTGGGTTAAATTGTTTTTTTTTGAACAGATGCTATTAGGCAGTTAATTTTCAAGTAAGTGCAGTAGACCATGTTTGTTGCTTACGGTGGTGCTAGCTGAATTGCCCTGCGTATGCTGGCTGGTAATATTTCTAAATGTGCTGTTCTTTGCCCAAAGTGGTTTCCACTTTGCATGTGGCCGAATGATGAAATTCTGTTGGGCAAATACATTTGCTTTCCTGTTCAGTGTTGGAGACGCTTGTAACTCTTTCTTACTAGGTAGGCTTTGTGTGTGTTTGTTTGTTTGTTTGTTTATTCCTTAATTCTAGGACCTTTAGGTGTCAATGGCAAGAGATTTGTCTTTGTAAGTAAAGATAATTCTTGTGTTCCAGAAGCGGCTGCTATGCAGTTTCTTCTCTGCTTTACTAATGCTTACACTTTTTCTTTATTAATGCTTACATTTTCCTGCAGTTTCCTGGCCTCCTTTGCCTTCCTCTGTTTTCTTATTGCTTCTGAGGGTTCCCTTTTTTGTGATGGCATTTTTTGTTAATGATTCGTTGACCCTTTTCTTCATGATGCCAGACGGAAGCACTGTTCAACCTCATAGCACCCCACTGCCGTGTCCCTGTCCCCCAAAGGCCCCAGCTGTAGGTCTTCTGCCCTGCCTTGGGGTTGGTGGGGTTGCATGGAGGAACACAAAGGCAGAGAGACCACTTGCTTTCCCTTTTTGTGCCCAGCTTCTGGGACTGCTGCAAGCAAAAATCTCTCTCCTCAGAGTGCTGCAATTAGAGGCTTCCACTCCCCTGCAAACATTTTTTCAGGTACTTAAGAGATTTAATTAACAACAGAAGTGATTTCAGCCTAGCAGAGGCTGCAGAATGGTGCAGCCTTGCTTTCACGGTTTCTTCCATAAGCTTACCTGACTGCCTGCCCCTTGCATCTTCCAGCCTTCTCCACTTTCCACCTGGTCTCCCTGGCTTGGTTGTCATACCCAGGAGCTCGTCACCATCCTCCATCGCTGCTACCAGCAGTGTGCCTTTCCCCCACACCAAGCACCATTTAAGGCAGCAACCTCTGAACTCACTAGTTTGGGGAGGGTTCCCCCTCCCTTAATGAGATTCAGCCTCACTTGATGATTATCAGCGTGGTTCTGCTGAAACAATCTGCGAGCAAATGGCAAGCTCAGGTCTGAAGCCTGACAGATGTTGGTATCTTGAGAAAGCTGGAGGTGGTCCTCCCAGCCTTGCTGTCAGTTCAGCCTGTCTACAAGCTTGGAGCAGACGGTCATGCTTTTGCGTGTGTACAGGCTGTTAGCCCTTCTTTTACCAAAAGAAAAATTATCCTTAAGTATTATGGATGAGACTACCAGCAGATGTGTGAAGAAACAATCTGGTCTATATTCCTCTGAAAACTTTAACTCTCTTATTTGTATATGATTCATTTTGATCCTTTCTACTGCTTGTAGATAGAGATCATCTTTAAAAAGTGCTTTTTTTTTTTTATTGCTTGCTTCTCATTTGAATCTTACAAATTATCTTATAAAACTCAAAAAAGTAGCTATGTTACTGTCCAAATGATATCACATAAATATGCTTTTAAAACTTTTGATAGCAAACACAGTTATGCAAACTTGTGCAGGGGGTTTCTTAATGGTTTTAAATGAGGCATGTTGATTGCTAATGCATCCGCTTGTGTTCTCACTTACTCAGCTGCATCTTGACTTAGCCATTGCCCTCCCCCCAACTCATTTCACGAGATAAATATTGTGTTGTGAAATATGAAACTGCATGACTTTTTTTTCCCCTTTGGTCATAGTCACACCCACTATGTGAAACTAGCCTGTTGTAAGTACTTATAGCACAGCCCTATTAATTTAAGGAACTGATTCATCAAGCTGTGTTGCTTGCTCAGCTATTCAAAGCTGTTGTAATAGTGTTCCTTTACTTACCTCTGTACCCTGGCAGCCATGTTGAGCCTGTTCTGGTTCCTCGCTTGCCTGCAGAGCCAATTGACAGGACCCAGGACCACACTGAAATGGACTGAAAGATTTAGAACCAATATTAATTACTCTTTTTCCAGCCTTACAGCTAAAGGCGATGTGGATGGGCTGTATGCCTGGTACCTAGCTGGTGCGGACCTGAAGCAAACTGGTTATGATGGCAGGAATCCCCTCCAAGTAGTAAGTGTGCACACAGCTGTACCCATATGGCGAGCTGGCTGTGGGAGTAATCACATATGCTGTCAGATAATATTAGTTTGGGAAAAGTAAATGCTGCTTTGGGGACTATAAACCGCATTAGAGTTTGTTACAAACTCAAGTCTGGTGGTGCTCTGAAGTAATAAATTACTGGAGCCAGAATTTTCTCATCTATGTCAGAGGAATTAAAATTTAAATTGGATTTTAATTATTTTGTGGTAGCATATTCTTACTTCCCACAAAGTAAGTATTTGCATGTCCTGGTGCATAGGATGGCAGGATTTATTCGTGTTTCTACTTACAGGCCGAGGCTACAGGGCATAAGGAGGTTCTTGACTTCTTTAGACAAAAGCAGTAAAGAAGGTAAGATCTAATTTTTAAAGGCTGGATTTCTGAAATATACAGAACAGCATATACACATACGAAGGGGGATTTTGTATTTAAGCGCTAGCTCACTCTAGGGCATCTGGGTCCCTGCCTTAGTTTCTGATATAACTCTGAGTACTTCAATCCTTCTTTGTAGAATGGATCTTAATGCGTATTCCTCCTTCTGCCTGAGCCTGGAAGTGCTTTTTTTTTATGGTCTGTTCCCACAGTGTGGTTCTGAACTTTTTTGGGAATGTAAAAGCTACCAAAATGAAACCACTGAGGGCAGCAATGGCTTGTTCCGTCAGTCCATTGGAATAAATTGCTCCTCCGTTTTGCCTGCATTAGAGAGGAAATGCCCTTTCTGGGGCACTTGGCCAGGCCTGGTTTTCATGGTGCCATGCCCAGGTTTTCAAGGTGCTGTGCCCACAGCAGAGCTGGGAGATGACCACAGCTATTCAGCTCCAGAGCCTCCCACTCAGGTGGTGCTGCGGTGGTACCTACCGCATGTCCACCTGTGCATTTCCTCCAGCTTTTAATGGAGCGCTGTGCACCAGCCCATCTCCTGGCACAACGTAGTCAACCATTGCAGGAAATGCGGGGCTGATTCTTCGTAGGCAGGAGTTAGCTGTACCACCCACACAGCCTGCCAAAGGTTCTCTTTCAGCAGAGAGCTCTGCCAAGGGCTTGCTCCCCCTCCATGCGCGGGACAGGGCACTGCCATGGCCTCTCTCTTACCCAGACCTCAGATGTGACTGCCTGGTTGTCTCCTACATGGACTCACAGCATGAATATCTTCTGCTGCAAACCTACAAGGTGTGTTTGCCTAACTGTGTGCGTGTGACGTGGGTGTGAGCCTCGTGCTCAAAGCATCAGATCTGACAAGTCCCTCCGTAGGAAACTTGTCTGGGCGTTCGACCTTCTTCGGTGCTGTGCTGTAACTGGAGACATTTAGAACACTTCAATTTCTCAGAACTCCTTCCTGATGCAATGTGTTGTTCATTTAGGTATCTCTTCTCCAATACACTGGCAAGTCTGATTCCAGTTTAAATATTGGGAGGAGATGATCTCCTTTTATTAAATAAAGTTACCAGAAAATATGGTTAAAGGGGTTTGCTGCATCCATGGCTACCTTGCTGCTTCTGCGTCCTATTTGATCAATGTGAATGAATGAATGCGTATATAGGTGCGGAACTGCAACTGGAACAATAGCATTTTGAATCACTGTGTACTGGTCTAAATGAACATAGGATAGAATCAGGCAGGTTTTGCTTCCCTGTAAAGTTTTTTTGGGGTTCTTTGGTGTTAGCTGATATAGAAAGATTAGATATAATCACAGCCTTGAGCTTTTAAATGGGAACTTTCCAGTGTCCAGGATGAAGACACTAAAAAAACCTTCAGAATACGAGTTATGTTGCAAAGGGATTCCTGTATGCAGTGAAAAAAGTTTACAAAAATCACTTTTCAAAGTAAGGAGTGAATGTGTTAAATCCTCAACTCCTTCATGGATCATCTCTTAATTCCTTTGGACTGAGCCACAAGTAGTGTAGGCAGCCTGAAGGAAGTCTTCAGCACTGCATGAGAACTTGCTTGGCAGGCTACAAAGTAATCTCTTCTTAGGAAGGGTTTTGCCGAGTTCTAAACATCCATTTTCTCTTTCTCCAGAGGCTGCAGAAGATGGTCACTCCTCATCAGAAATACCAGCTTTGAACATTAATGGTGTTAAGCAGTTATGGGAGGAAAAGAGGAAAGGAGCCATGGTAGCTGCACTTGGACTACACAGGAACGCCAGACCTTAGGAATGTTCTTTATTTAGGCTCACATTAAGTTCTCACTGATTTTCTAACAATGATTTGCTGCTTTATCTTTTAATTAATTTTTTTAAAAGGAATGTTTAGAAACAAGAGAGGCTGGAATCTGTTGCCCTTACTGTGGAAGTTCTGTTTTTAAGGAGGCATTTTGAATCTTTTTATGTTAAATCAATGAGGTCAGTATTGCAAGCATAGCAAGCGGAAATGCTGTGTGGTGAATTCATAGCAAGAAAAAACAGTGGGTTGTGCATTTCTGGGTTTCAGCTAATAAAATCTCTGTGGAACAATGTTGGTTTCACTTTGTTTTTTGCAATGGCTTGTATCACTTCAGTTGCAATTACAGCAATTGTGAGTGTCAGTGCAAACAATTGAATCAGTCATGGGCATCTGCCTGCAGTTGTGTTCTAATCTTCACCAATGTGTCACTATAAAACCTCACTTAAAATGAGTAGGAGGCAGATGCCATAAAGCATGTTTGTGGGACTGTCTTAAGTGAATTGATTGTTTTGTTTCTAACAGCATCTTTCCCACATCCTGACCGGAATATAATCAAGATTGCTACATGCTGGACACATAATTCTTTGGACTGTAAATGTGATCTCAGTATTAACAGACCCCAGGTTTAAAGTCTCAGCATTCTCAGATGCAGAAGAAAGCAATATATATCTTTATAGCTGTATCTGCCCTAGAATATGTAAACATAGAGAATACTTCAGGCAAATGCATATATTGGAGACGGCAACTTCTAATTTCACCTACAGCTTCTGCAGTAATCTGTGTGGATTTTCTATCTGCTTCATCTGAAGGGAATCTTTGAAGTGCAGATAGTTTTTTCTTTTTCTTCTTTATACTATTCAGCCTTCCCACAGCTATCCTTATCATAGAGAAGAGCTGCACAGACTACTTGCTGAGCCTGCTAGTATTAAAAGATTCCCAAGGTATGTTGCGTATGAGATACCCCTAAAACAAGGTAACTATGCATGTAGTCTGAAGAAATGCTCTATATGCTCCTGTTAAAAACAAACCAAAACCATAAATATATCTGATTTTTTAATGTGAAGAGTAGTGCATCTCTTCACTACGGTCACAAAAATTACAATTGTGCTATCTCATTAAATAATTCATGTAGCATAGCAATGAACATGTTTTAGATTGAACAAAACTAATATGGAGTTAAATAAATGAGGTCTAACATCAAAAATCAGGCTTCAAATTAATAATCTTTTTGGTGTCTTATCTGTAAATACATAAAGATGATGTATGTTACAAAATAATGGTTGTGAAAATTTTTACACTCTGGAGAAAAACCATGCACACACTTTTCTTCCTATGGTATCTAGACCTACTATCTCAACTCTTGCCTGGTCAGAAGTCTGAAAGTTGACACACTGAACTAGGAATTCTGTTGATAAGCTTCTTTGCAAGTGACTTTATGGGCTTGAAATATTTTTTTTTTTTTAAAATGATTCTCAGGTGCAATAATTTGTCCATAGCAGCGTCCATTCTTTATCCTGTACCAGAATGACTGACTGTAACATATATAGAAGCATCAATATTTTTCTTATAGTTGTCTATAAAGGCTCATCTGATCTACAGAAACCTTTCGAACCAATAACATTCTTATATTTCTAAAATACAGCATCCATCTAAACTACAAAGCATACTTTCTTTTTCTTCTGAACAAAGGAATGGTATTCTGGTGTGAATTACTGAAATAATAGGTCTTAACAGTAAAACTGAAGGAGAGGGAAGAAAACAGAAC
>NW_009710504.1:0-9478 GCF_000703405.1 Apaloderma vittatum | reverse complement strand
TTCTTTCTGCATATGAGCCAGTTAAAAACACAAATCATAGAATCACACAATGTTGGGGGTTGGAAGGGACCTCTAGAGATCATCTAGTCCAACCCCTCTGCCAGAGCAGGATCACCCAGGGAGGACAACACTTAGAAATGTGATCCAGTATGAAGACTTTTGTTTAGAAGCTTATAAAGCTAAAATGAAATGGTTTGGGTCACGTTTACCATGAGAAGAAAGCAGCACTGGCTTCTTTTTGACAAACCTTTAGAGAAATATATATATCTTATTAACGTGTTATCTTGCATAAGATAATGTTCCTACAACTTTCTAGAAAATTTGCTCTTTGTCTTATAATGAGACCAATGTCTGACACGTTTTAATGGCAAACACATGAATGTGAATTTAACATTTATCTGAGAAAGATATGTCAAAATTTCATTCAAGAACAGCTAACAGTTTACAAGTGTTAAGAGAAACTATATAGGGTGCTGTGATTTAAAAAGTGGCAAGAATCACTCAGGCAAGGCCAGAAACTCAACCTCTTGATTTAGTGTTGGGGATGAACTTCAATAAAACTTTCAAGATCCTGTGTTTATCTTGTTACGTCCTTTGCTCTATGCAGTGAATTTAATAATAATAATTACAATTTCTGTGGCATCTCCCAGTCTTAGGAAGAGAATCCATTTGTGTGTAATAACCCTTAAGCTTTATGTAGTTATTCGTCAAAAGCAAAATCTTAGTAAGAAATGAAAATTGTACCTATTTGTTTCTACCTATTAGTAAGCAGCCCAATGTCTTCCATTAGTTAAAGTATGCTGGACATCCCAGGGACATCTTAATTTTTTTAAACATTCTAATTTTTCTCACTCTTTATCCAGCATTTTACTGCTTGGTAAAGGTTTGCAGATGAAGCAGCTGTACAGGGGCTTTACTGATACATTTCTATTTTTTATATATATATATATACACACACACACACACACACACACACACATAGTAATGCTCATTCTATTGCTGGCATTCTGTAACCTCTGTAACAGCTTTAACCCTGGTCACTCATGATGTCCATGTACCCTTTCATATCTACATCCAATTACAGTTTGTTAGATCTAGCACATGCTGTGAGGATCATCTGCCAAGCTGTGCATGATATTTTATATGCAGTGCACACTGGACTAGTATGGTAGAAGTTGGCTAAAGTTAGTTTTGCTTTTTTTTTTGGTGCAGAGAAGCTTGTGATATTTTTGGTATTAATTTTTAATGCTTATTGGAACGTAAAGATGACATTTCAGTTTCTGTTAGAACTTTTCCAACCTCACACTCAAAATGCAAGTGTTTGGGCTGTAGCTTTCCTTGCCCTGCAAAATCACCCAAGAGATGAAATGCCGTGCCAGGAACGTGCACAAGCTCCAGCGACGGCCTACTAGTGCGGGAGTGTCAAGGAGGCTGCTGCAAGTCTGTCACCGTCCCATCGCACACAAGTTCAGCGGTGACTATAGGGCGGCGTAAAGGCATAATCAGGAACGTGAGACTCGTAGCTGCTGCACAAATGTTGAACATTTTTCCAGTGTTGAGTCTTTTAAGCTGCAGTGATGTTCTGGGAATGAATGCTGGTGCTGCAACCTCTGCTGCCTCTCCATGGAGGAGACACTCGGGATGCCTCCTGTAAAAGTCAAACAAAACATCAATTCTACAGCTTTCTTCACTTGAAAGACAACACCCAGCTTCCGCTTTGTTTCTTTTTCCTAATGATCCAGCTAATACTGCCATGGGATAGGGACTACTTTGCCTATGTCAGCACTTCTCTCACACTGCAGAAAGTGAGAGATTTGCACAATTAAATTGTCCAAGTTCCTGTCTGATTTGAGTTACAGCCTTCCTTTCCTGTAGGCAACCAGTTTCTTTTTTACTCATATCCGAAAATATTAAATTTCTGTTTGGAGTTTCTCTTATACAACTTCTGTGATGGAAGGGCATTCTTAATTATTTGAAAAATCGGCATGTGCTTGCCCTCTTATTGTGTGTTGTCTTGGTAAATTGTTAACATCTGTCAAGGCTGGCTGACCCACTGACAGATTGACTGTGTCTGATCAGTACTTGCTGGATTAAATCAGCTGTTAAGGCTTCAGTATCTGCTTATTCTTCTTAAATTGCTAAATAATTCCAGTTCTGCACTTCTTGACTTAGAATTACTATACTATAGCATGTCGCAGATGTCTCATATAAGGATTTTGGTGTTCAGCAATGAGCAATGATGAAATATCTCATCTGGAACTAAACCCCTTTAACCTCCTTGAATTAGAGCTGCTTTATTTGCAGTGTTCTGAATGGTATGATCTACTGGGATGCTTCCAAAAAAGATTGTAATCTAGTTGAAAGATTCCTCCATTTTTAAGGTGGGTTTAAGTAGTGAAATGACTAAGGAGGAAAATGTATCTCTTGTACATAGAAGACAGAGTGTGCCTAGTTCCACTTAGAAAGCATTAATGGACCCATAGCACAATAAAATTCCACCATAGGCATTATCCCTTTCTCCAGGCACCTATGCTGATCCCTGCAGAGGACCTACCACAGCAGTGTGAGAAGTAAAATGCTTTTAGTTTCCAGCATCACAATTTGTCAGACCACTGAGATAAACCTGAAGTAATTGTGTGACGGCTGAAAACAAGAAATTATAAAGAACTGATTAAATGTGTGCAGTATATGTCATCACAAACATTGCTGATTGTGTCTCTTCCAAGTGGACTCCCATCAGCAGTATAATAATCTTCTAGACTAGTAAGACTAGTCTTTCCATGATTTTTTAACAATGTTTTATGACACTGGTGCTTGATTGCATGGTTGTAACAACATTTTCATTTTAGCAACTCTTTTGGAAAAGCTACTAATGTAGAAAGCCTGTAAGATATGTAAAATACTCTACTGAACCATACAAATGAATCTGTGGGATTCGAATGTTGCCATCTTAGATAGTCCGTGAGTCAGAATAAAATCTAGTAGTACCAGATTTATTATTTGTGCAAAGCATCTACCTGAAAACTACTTTAGAAACTTCATTAGACATACATTTGTTTACCTGTGATCAGCTGAATGGGAAGAGGCAGAAGCCTGCATCTCACAAGCGTAGCTGAGACAAGTATCCTGAGGCACAGCAACAAAATGAAATGGCTAGCATAAACTATATGAAACAGCGCAACTTCACGTGGCTCTCTTTGGAAGGGTTGATAGAAATCTCACAGTCAAAGGATTTGATCCTCGATGTCCAAACCTCTGTTGATGTCTGACCAAGACTGCTACTGACATAACAGGAGGATACATATGAATGGGGACCACGACTTCTCTCAGGCTCTGCTGGCAGGGATGAGGCAGTGCCCCTTTCCCCTCACCCAGCCCTGCCAAGGCTCGCCTGTTCGGGCACGCTCAGCTGGTGCATATCTTGCACACTCCCACTGGCGTTTTTGAGCTCCACACCAGCACCTCCCTCCCACCTTGGGATGCTGCACATCAGAGGGAGACGTCAGCCAAATCCATGGGAAGGTGCCAACCAACAACATCCTGCTGCTTTGCTCCACAGCCTCCTCCGTATGCAGGCACCGCCAGGCTTCAGCAACGCATGACCTGATGCGTGGCACGTTGCACAATGAGACGGGAAGAGACTGAGGAATCATTCTCTGACTTGCAGCCACAAGTAGTATCACAAGAAGTAACCGCGCTCTCAAGCCACAGTGTTCCTTCACACCTCAGCTTCAAAATGGGACCAGAATAGTGGCCAGGGGAGATATTACCTGGCCAGAACTGCCTGCTTAGTAGAGTATGCAACATTTCTGAGCACAGATGAGCTGCGATAATTGCATGTTTATGTACAATAAATGTGTTTCTTCTGTAGCACCACTGCTGTAGATCCTATTAGGCTCTTGTGCTTGGTGTTCAATAGTCACAGAGCCTGGTTTTAAGAGCTTATGAGTGAAATTAGATGAGAGTTCACACAGTGCAAGGTGATAGGAAAGGGGCAAGAAAATGACAGTAATGTTTGTTTATGTCAGCTGGTTATTTCTACACCTTGATTTCCAATTATTTAGCACTAAATGATTAATTATTAGCACAGAAGGGGAATGACAGTCCTGGCAATTCAGTAGCAACGGTCACGCATAGCAAAGAAAAGAATTTCAGGGTAAAGAGAAAGGAATCTTAATGGCAATCTTTTGCAGAGAGATAAGAAGTTATCACAATTAGAACAGAGAGTTGTAAATTATTCCTGTCATATGCAAGAAGCTGCTGTAATGGGGAGATTCTCTGAAGGTAATGCCAGTGCATGAGTAATTACACTTGCATCTTTCAGGGTGTGTGACTTCCTTCCTGGTTATGCTTTGCTGTAGATCTTTGTAGACCAGGGCCCTTTAAAAGTGAGATTTCAATGCATCAAATTCTTTCTGCGGCACATCTGAATTTCTTACTCCCACTGAAGGGTCAGTTTTGGGTGACGTGATTCCCAGTGCCCCTCAGGCCAGACATCCAGCAGAGATATCTGCTGATTCCTGTAGAGCTCCAGGACTTCAGGACAACGATGACAGCCTGTTATCCCTGCTGACTGCTGAGTGTGATGGGAAATAAATCAGTTTATTCACTTGCATCACTTTGATTGAGCTCTCTGCCCACCACTGTTGTTTGGAAGATTCTACATTTAAGGATATAAAACCAGAAATACAAGATATTGCTAAAAAATACCATGCTACTTCAGTGCAAAGTCACTCTCTGAATCTTTATCTTCCATGGCTTGAACCAGTGGGGAAATCTCAATAGTCAAATCAGTAATGACATCTTTTCTAATGGCTTTATGGTACAGGACATGTAATTCTGCTAACCCTAAAAAACCAGCTGGTTGGTGAACATGAAAAATAAAGTTGGTACAATGTTTGTGAAGGCTGGTGCAATTATGCGTTGTGATCAATTACAAACTTGTTAAAGCATACTTGGTGCACAGCAGCTAATCTTGAATATGAATTGCTTGGCCAAAGGGTTCAGAAAAAGCTGGTGATTTCAAGCGTCAGCTTCCAGGGTCTAACCTGAACCTTAATGGTAGAATAAACGGTGGCTGGAATTTTACGAAAGCCACCTCTTCTTACAGTTCATAGAGTCAGGCACCTGCGAAGTGAGCCATTCAGAATTACTGGTCTTGGCAAAATCATGTTCACTCATTATTTAATTTGTATTTTTACTTCACATTAAAACAAAACAACACAAAAAGAGGAGAAAGGAGACTTGATTGTGAGGAAAGAAAAAAAAAAAAGAAAAAATTAACTAGGAGACCAAACTTTCCTGACATTTGGTGAAAGTACTACAGAGATCGTTTATCCAGAGTTGATTGCAAAACAGGACTCGGTGGATTCCATTTCTCATGCACACATCTCCGATGGTCATCTCAATGGCATTGCTGTGGTTCCCAAAAGCTTCTGGTGGAAAGTCACGGCAAAGTATAACTGATGCTGGGACTGCAGAAGTACCTCCTCTTTGTTTGCAATGTGCTTTTCCTGATGTTTTTTAGGCTCCTACAGCTGGAGTTGAAGCTTCTTAATATTGAGCTCTCAATGCAGAGGCTGATGGATCTCCCAGGACACATCTGCTTGACGGCTCACGCGTCATCTCTGCAGCACAAGGATTGTTTTTCACACTTGTTCTTTTTTTTACAACTGCTGATGCACAAGTAATTGTACCTGCTGATCCAGCCTGCAAGTGTGTAAAGCCCTGAGGTCTCTTTACTCTGGTTAGTAAAAGAACTGATATGTTTAAAAATTACATTGAAATTCTGAAGTAGAAAACAGAAAAATTGTGGTGTTATTTCCTGTTAGCTATTGTGCTAGTGTACACAGACAAAGCAGAAAAATCCTCCCCAAAAGGAAAAAAAGCACATTAACTTGTATAATTCAATTCATACAATTAACTTCTGGAATGAACAAGATGTTAAATCAAAATGAGGAAAAGGGTGAAAAGAAGTATTACACACTGAATTGATATGTAACCTCTGTAGTGCTCAGGGATTATGAACTGTCTATTTAGACATGAGATACAAACCCCTCTCTTGCAAAACTGGTATTTCTAATCAAAATTTTGTGCATTTTCCAATAAAATGTAAATTCTTAGCTTCACGTGAAGCTGTTATCCGTATTTTTATTCCTAGCATGTATTTATTCATTTAACTACTGAATGGCGAAGCCCTGATCTTTCTAAAAGTTCTTGGTTGGAAAAACATCCCTCCCCATCTTATTTCTCTATAAATGACCTGATATTATCTAGGCAATAATCTCAAAAGGCTTCCTATTTATGAGGAAGCATTTGGCCATCTCTCTTAGGCCATCTCTCAAGGTGTTTATTACTGCAAAACAAGTTACTATTAAGCTCTTATTATGCTCACATGTGACACATAGTGGGCTGCTGTATTGACAAATGAGTTTGAACCAACTAAAGTAAACAAGAAGTTGCCCCATCAGTGTTTGCTATGAACATATGGAATGCTGATTTCCCAGGGTGGGAGAAAATCCACTTGTGCATGTTTTTTTTTCTGTTTACCAGGCCCAAGAATAGGACAGGTGGCTTACAGGACATGTCCGACTCCAGGTCTTTGCTTAAGAAACTTCCAACTAAATTTTAGGTGAGCAGAATAAGCAAGAACAGCAAATCAGTAGGGAAATTATGAGGTAGGTAGAAATGATAAGTTGAGAAACAGTAAGCTTCATGTCCAGGCTTAGTTTGTGTGATGGATTTAAGTTTAGAACTGTCGGATAAAACATGTTGGGAGTACAAGGAAGAGTACTTTGGGCTGTCCCATGCCCTTCCACAATACTACCTGTGGAATAAGGTATTGGCAGGAGTGTATTGGAACCTTTTGCCAAAGGACCGTGGGGGTACTGATGGATAATAATGATAGCAGCACCCAGTCATTTTTCAAAACATCATTTTTTCAAAGTGGAACGTCCTTGAAATATAGTCTTCCTCTCATTAGCAGAGCATTCATGATCTTCCATTTTCTGCCATGCAAACAGCACACCCTTTTATGTCCTCCCACAAGCTTACTGCTCATCTTCGCTTCCTCCCAGCCCAGCTCTTTTGTCTCTTACAATCACCTCTGGCATTATGTCTCCTTTCGTGCTGCCCTCTTTTGTTTGACACTACCAGATGATTAGTATTTGCTTCTCCATTCCAAGAAAACTTTGCCTGCTGTAGAAAGTGCTCTAGCCACCATGTTCCACCTTACAGTGTGCTGCTTCTCCAGGTTTTAGGAGCGTTAGTGCAGTCAGAGAGCTCTCAATATCTAGTATCTTTAGTACCTTCAGAAAGGAAGAACTGCCTATCTCTCATATATTGCTATCTGTCCACTTCTACCATTAGGCACATCTACTCTTCTACCTTTTAAAATCTTCAGACTATTCTCTGAGTTTTCACCTAGCTAAGGGAGGTAGCAGGATGTTAGCTTTCTTCTCTAATTGAGGTTATACGGGTGAGAAGAAGAACTTATTAAATAATTATATAAATAAATTAAATGTACATTTGCCCACTACTCTCTGACATGTAAGTTACTACAAAAAGGAACATTTTTTCATGCTAGCAATCTAAGGGAATTTATACATCACCTAGGTGGATCCCCTTAAGGCAGTAAAGTTCGCTCTAGCCACCCCTTACATACCCCTTACGAAGAAACACAGGAGACATGTACTCTCTTTTATTATATTCTTCCCTTTAGAAAACCAAACCAAAACAAAAATGTAAACATTCAATCAGTAAAAACACTAACACTTTTTAAAAAAAATAAATCTAAAGCAGACAATGATTCACCCCACCTAAACTCCATACATGTTCTTGTATCTCAGTTCCCCCGGCAATTCCCCACTTAGAGCTCAGGGTCCTTCTTTATGGGCCATCAGCCATGTGTGTCTGCACCTGGACCAGAGCAGCGATGGGATCCCCAGGGATTATATATCTCACCGGTGCAGTAGTGGGTTCTGACTGGTTTGGCTGGAAAGGGCACACAGTTAGTAGGGACAGTCAGGTTATTATTTAGCTGAGTGGTATGGTGGAGCACTGGGTGTGGGTTTGTGTTTGTTAGGGGCAGGTGAGAGCTGGCAGCGTAGTTAGTGAGGGGTGATATATAAAACATAGCTGGTGTGATCACACTGCACATGCTGTGCACATCACCGGCAGGAGTGGGAGACCTAGGCCACTGTGTCATAAACCACACGGCTCTTCTTACAGGGACTAAAGAGTAGCCTTGCTTCTGCTCATGCCAAGCACAGAGGTGCCCTCATAATTAGTGCACCCTCCTCTCCGCAAGCCAAGCAAAAATCTTTTTGGGAGAACGAAAAGGTCCAGAAAAGCCCTGTGGATTGGGCTGTCTGGAAGAATGCACAAAATTAACTTCTGGGTTTGAGTCTGAGAGGGCAGAGTAGAAGAGCCGGAGCTGGTTTTACCATAGTGGGCTGAAATGCCTCCAGCTTAGATCCAGGGAGCATTCTCAGCGTGAGGTTTGCATAGGCTCCTAGAGCAACCTGTCTGCTCCTGCTTCAGGTGTGAGCACCATGTTCACACGAGCCGTGCTGGAATAGCTGCTGCTCAGCCATGAGGGCTGCTCTATGACACCTGTATGGGCATTTCCTCCGGGACTGGCTTGAGTCTCATATATTTTTAAAGGGCTAAAGATCATAGGATCTGAAGCACCAAAATTCATACACAGCACTTAGATGGTTCTTTAAACATTCAAAGCACTATATAAACATTAGTGAAGCCTCATAAGATGAGGTAGGTAAGCATTATCTCTCCCTCTCAAGGTGTGGTGAAGTGACTTGGCTGAGGCCGTAGGCTGAGTCACTGGCAGAGCAGGGTTTACCATCCACATCTTTTTGAAACGGTGTCTCCCAGGCTGGCTGGCAAGAGCAGTGTGTGGTCAGGCGACGCAGGCAGCCTGGCACCACCAACGACCAGCATCCCTGCTGCCACCACGGGGAAGCCTGCTGGTCGGTTACCATAAGCCCTGTCCCGAGGTGGCAGGGCGCGAAGGCTTTTCAGATCACCCCACCAACACAGCCTCAATGAATTAGGTTTCATTGCTAGTCTGCCAATGAAGAAAGTAAAATTGAGATGAATTAATTAAAGAAACCCAAGCTCGGAGATTGTTGCTCTCTCAGTCATGGCTAAGGGTGTGACAATGAGCAAGCGGCCTGAGTTTTGGACATTCAGGGCATCCTTCCCTGTTGGCTGCCCAACACCTCTGAAAACTAGGCCCTTCTTCACATTTCTCAGTCGTGGTTTCTTAGTCCTGCCTTTCTGTAACCAGGTTGTGTGATCTGCTCAAGGTCGGGATCATTCAGCAGCAGAAAGTGAGCTCCGAAAAGGCGTGGTGCTCCCCCACCGTGACTCCTCAGATGTCTCACCTGGAGAAAGAGCATGAAGAGAATTAGGGAAGATGGGATGGTAGCTTCTCACACCATTTATGGGAAAAAAAACC
>NW_009710503.1:0-6307 GCF_000703405.1 Apaloderma vittatum | reverse complement strand
AATAAATAAATAAATATATATATGTTAGTGCAATTGGAATTCTGAAGGGGCTGCCCTAAGAAAGATTTGCCCTTTTCTGGGTGAACTATTTAAGGCAGTATCCTTGACTGAACTTCCAGCATTCTAGATAATTTGACCATGTTTGTCATCTACCCAAAGCACTCCCAGCAAAAAAATAAATAAATAAATATATATATGTTAGTGCAATTGGAATTCTGAAGGGGCTGCCCTAAGAAAGATTTGCCCTTTTCTGGGTGAACTATTTAAGGCAGTATCCTTGACTGAACTTCCAGCATTCTAGATAATTTGACCATGTTTGTCATCTACCCAAAGCACTCCCAGCAAAAATAGCTGCCAGAGCTCCAGTGCAACAGTTGTCTCAAGAACACAGTCTCCGATTTTAAGATTTTTTTTTTTTGTTCCCCAAGTCTCTCATCAAATAGCTTTTAGTAGTGGCAGATGTTTGGTGTCAGTCTGGTAGTTTCCCGTGAGCAAGAGCTTTGAGGCCACTTTCAAGAGCATATTGGAATAATAGACACCAAATAAATTATAATCAGATACCAAGATCTACGGTGAACATGAAGTGCTGTTACACATTTTGCTGAAGGCATAAACTAAATGACCACAATATCAGACTATTATTCTGTTATTGAATTAATATAAAAAAATGTAAAATTTTTCTCAGAACTATACATTCATTATTTCAAAGGAATTTCTACCAAAGTAAGCAGGGAATCACTGGACTTTACAGATTTAATAAATATTTTCCTCTAATAAATGGAGTCTGAAACCTATAAACACTTCATACTAATTTAACTCTAAATGCACTAATCTACGTTGGCACAATTTTTCTTATGACTGTGTTACTACCTACTTATTTCTTAACAGTAAGGACAAGTTTAACACTTGCATGAGAGTTATATGGTGTAAATCACCATAACACTGCAGCCTTTATCAGTGTGAAAAGTCTCACAGCAATTTAACTGAAAAAAAAAATGAAACCTGACTGATTAAATTGCACTGTGAGAGCAAAGGGTTATTGTTATAAAATCTACTCTGGCATGTACTTCAGAGATAGATACTTGTCTCCTCTTTCACCTTTTTCTTGGAGTTTGAGCAGAAAAATCTCTGAAGGAGGAAAGAGCAGCAGATGAAAGAAATCCAAAGCAGCTTCTAGAAAATGGCATTGTCTTTGTGTAAGTGAGGTAGGAAAGGAACAGGCCTCGACATGCAAACCAGCCCGGAGTGCATCGGAGAGGAACAAGTCTTTGTTTAAAGCAGCACAAGGTTCCCCTGCACTTCTTTATTCTGTCAGCTCCTGGTAACCATAGAAAACTGATACATGGAACGCAGCCTCAACGGTGAATGTAAAATGCTCATAAAGAGGATCACACGTAATGCTGGATGCTTACTTACCTGGCTAATCAGCATTCTTTATGCAGTTTTGTAAGAAAATGAGCATAACTTCTTTCAAAAATGAACATTTTGTTTCCGATCCCTCGGTCCGCTGGTACAAATAAAAAAAAAAGATTGAAGAAAAATTCCCCTATGGACAAAGAAATAATCTATTAAAAGGGAAAGTGTTCTGTGGTATACACAACATTCAAATATAAGCTGTTGTCCAAGGTAAAAAACACAACTTAGTTTTTGGAGTTGAATTAGTTCCCGCCATTTTAAATCCTCATTAGTGAGCACAAGCTCCGTTTAAGGTTTCTCATTCTTCGTATAATTAAACCCTCAGTGCCAAGGACCAGACTGACAGAAAATGGTGTTACTTACTTCCTTAGTTTCACTCCACAGCGCAACCTCAAATCTTTTGGATTTTAGTCCTACCCAATGAGATGCATGAGACTGGCTTTGTTTTGTAACAGTACAGAGAAGCATAAAATGATGTCATTATTTTTGTATCTTTTGTAAGGCAGAACAGGTACTTAATCTAAAAATGCCTATTCTTTAAGGAACAGAGTGTTGTCAGTGATCAATACTATTTACAACTTCTTTCTAAGTGCATAGTCATAAAAAATTGAGTCACGTTCAAAAGAAGAGACGTTCCAAACAGCTACTCATTATGGCAAATGTAAATAAAGATACTTATGTGTCCAGTTTGTGCTGATTCTCAGGCTAGATGCGTGTCCCAGGCAGCGTGGGCTAGAACAGAACAAATTTTATCACTTCCTTGCTAATAGTCTCTGTATAATGCAACAAAGGACTTATATAAGTTATTTCTTTCTTAAGCAAGAGTATATGCATGGATTCAGGCAAGATATATTTTCTCAAGTCAGAGCACTTAAAAAAAAACCCCAAATTTTTCAATTTCTAAAAAAATCAGGATTTGATCATGGATCTCATTCTTTCAGTGTCTTGGAGTGACTGGTTTCATAAACAACCACAGAACCACCTGAACTCTGAAAAATAAAAATTAACCTTTGGTCAATTATCTCAGTGGACGTTACATATACTCATTAAACAGTAGCTGTTCTCAAATTCAGGATTGCTTTCATGCCAAGTGCACTCACAAACAAGCTGGAACACACAAGAGTTTGTTCACCTGGAAACAGCATCAGACACCAGAGCACCAGCCACCCTGCCACAACACTGAGCCACTGATGCTACTTAAAGTTACATTTTTATTTTAATGCATTTCAAGACACACAGATACCCTTAGTATTACTTGTGTGTTTTCTAGGAAACCCAAATGGTTTCACCTTCCTCTCATTACAAAGATTAAGAAGTTTGGGTCCCAATATCAGAAAGTATTACCTAGCTGTTATGAGACTAACTTTTGAGTTTTAACTCATAATAGTTGAGCATTTATTTAGCAGGAACTACTGACATGCTGAGAAACTTGATGGGTTTCATTGCCTCTTATGGCCTAATATGAATTCTCATCCATAATACTTTCGCGTTGCTGATTTCTGCGCCTTGTGAAGCAGCAGAACGAAGAGCTAATTTTGATGGTGGGATTCTGCTTGTGTCCTGTCTGTAACTGTTTACTCTCCAACAAAAAAGCTTTTCATATTAAATTGTAAAGAAGTCGCTGGACAAACACAAGAAAAATGAACCAGTCATTGTAAGGAAAAATTGCACTTTCAGATTAAGTATTATGAATTATGTATACTCATTCATTCATGCTGCTTATTGGTGAGACAACAACAGCTAGTGTATACATCAAAGAATTTAACACTAAATGGTATTTTTCTGTTTAAATCACATTTATTTTTTATGTTTAAATCACAGCCACTCCTCTATTTCAGAATGGTCCTATTTCCTATTCACCTGCTGACAGAAGAAAACATGGTTGGATTAAGAAAGTCAGGAGAACTTTCTCCGCTTATATTTCACAAAGGAACTTTCTTGATTTAAGGCATAAGATGAATTTCACTGCCAAGTATATATTTACAAACAGAATGACTGCCTAATGCTTTGCGGTAGGAGCTGCATCCTCAGGGTGCAATTACAGCAATTATCTGGATGGATCTTCTCATCAGTAACCTTTGACTCGTCTCGTACAAACTGTCAGTCTTCATCACCGAACAGGGAAAGCCGCGTATTGTTTCTATTCAATCATCTGCTTCTGAGAAAGAGAAAACTCCACTATTAGGGCAGCCAGGCTGCCCATACATAGGACCTCCTGTAGCTCGCCTGCATCTGCCAGACGGAGCAGCAACCTCGGAAGGAACAGCAGCTCACTCCTGCGCTCCTCTTCTGTCAAGATGAAGCCGGCAGGCACCCTCACACACTTCTGCATTTCTCTTAGGAATTTCGAGATTTTTTTTTTTGCGTGTATCCAAAGTGTAGAAGCATTGACTAATCTTAAAAGGTGCCAAGTATCTCAGTCTTCAATGGGATTTGTTGGTTATGCGTTGATTTTTTGGAAGTCGGAAGACACACCGCTGCCTCAGCTTCCATCTATAATGGGAACAAATTCACTGAACTAAATGGATTTACTATAAACTTACACCTATGCAAAGATGGAGCATAGTCTTACATTAAAACTGTTATGACATTTATTACTGGGTTACTCTCACTGAAGAAAAACTCCTATGATATTTTGTCAGAGGGCATGGCCTGGAGGATACAGTCCATTTAAAATTAAGCAATTTCAGATCACAGGCAGTAATACTAAATGATAAAGGGATAAATAACTCAGTTCAAAGAGCAGGATGTTTAAAAATTGGATGGGAAAACAGCTACTATAAACAGTTTTATAACTTTCACTCACAGTGAAATAGCTGATGAGTTACTGTAACAGAATAATGAAAAAACACCTTTGCCTTAAAGATTTTTTGCCTTAAGATAACTTAGTTCTCTCAGAATAAAGTTCTTTCAAAAAAGGATGGCAGTTCCAAGGCTTAATTATAATCACGACTAGCTGCTACCTACCATTTGGTTAGATGGTAATAGAAACAAGACTCTTCCTTATCAAAACAAACAGCAGTGTCACTCCTTTGCATTCCTCCCATTAGCTGCAAATGTTATGTGGACAAGGCAGGGATAAAACTAACAATAGACCAAATCTGGAGAAAAACTGAAAGCTAAAAATGAACAGGATAATTGAGAGAGTTTAACTCAGTCAACTACCAGAGAAGAAAGAAACAAAACTCTTCATTGTCAAGTGCCAATTCAAAGTGAAAACAGATTGAACCAAAACTGTCAGAAAATTCTGAACCATTTTGTAACGATCACACACCCATAGCACCAGACAGAGTCCAACTGTTTCAGTGACTAACTTCAAACAATAGCTGGGCTGTTTAAAGCACGACAACAAGCAATGACGTTTGCCTGAAGACGTACTGTATTAATGTAAATTGCTTTCAAATGCACATTCAGTTTCTTAAATAAAACAAAAAATAGATATTAAACTGTGCGAGTGGAAGTTAGAGTCATACATAATATTGTCAGCAGCAACTCTTGTCATCTGTTAGGGACTGCAGAGGCTGAGCTTACATTCAGCAGCCAAGACAGAAAAAGGGGCCTCTATTTGAAAGCATTATTCACTTTATTATGCCCACTTTAGAAGAGTCTTAAGACTAAGGAGTCTGCGTCTCCTTTATGAAGCTTCCAGTTATCAACAGATGAAAGTCTCTCTGTGCCTCCTCCTTAGGAGATGCTACACCACCGCTCATGCCCGTGGCTGTTAGTCATGCTGCCAAGTGCTGACAATTAAGAAGTTATCAATATTATTTCAGCTTTAATATTCTCAGTTTAATGCCTCTGGAAGGGATTAACAACACTGGCTTAACGTCATTAGGTCCTTGTCCGTTTGCTCGCCACCTTCTGCTAATGTAACTTGATCATTACACGCTGCAGCACCCCAGGTTTCTATTTCCAGTTCAGTTAGATTCAACTGTGTTATCAGTGAGCTTCACTGCTCCTGAAGGATTAAATCAGAGATTAGTTTTGTTCTGTGTATCATCTTCTTCAGTTTTACAATGAAGACAACATAGCTAAGGTTGAGAGAGACAGCTAGGCTTCCTCACAACAACAACAGTTAAATTGCCATCAGTTATCTTTGCAGTATAGCTGTGAAATTGCTAAATAACCAAAATCATTCTAATTAACAAAAAAGTAATCATGGCAGATATCTTCAGTAGATGTACCAACAGACAGCAGACACGTTTTTCTAAACTAGACTTGTTAATCAGTAAAAAGATTTGAAAGACAGGAAGAAGATTAGTTTGGATACGAAGGAGAGGATAGCAGAATCTTAAAGATGACAGTTCAAGAAAATTTCTTGGAGCATTCACAAAGCTTGAAATTCACAATTTCCTCAACTAATCTACCAGAATAATGCTAGACAATGACCAAAGATCATCTCATGGAAAATATTACATCACAGCATGCAAAGACCTAGTCTTTGCAGTGATGCCTACTGTGTGCCATTTCCACACTGTTGCATCAAAGCCTAACTTGAAGAAAATAGAAAAGAAATCTATGGCAGCTGACAAGTTCACCTTTCATGACGGGTCAGATCATTCCTCATGGCCTGTGTGTGCACTTCACCTTTTAAAATACGTCTATCCAAAGCTGTTGCTTGTTAAAAGCCCTAAAATGTCTTTAACTCAAGATTTCTTAGATAAATAGTTTGAATTGCTATTAAACGATAATTTTACGTGGTACATCAAAATGACCTATCAGCAACAGAAAACACTTTAACGGGCTGCTAGTGCACACTCCGTGCATCTCCCCTGAGCTGGTGGCGCTGCCCTGACCTTTCCCTGAGCCACCTCACGGCAAAGACAAACTCAGTAAAGTCACTCGTGGGGTCCAAGAGGTGTCGCACTCGATGGATGTGGAGGCTTCCCAG
>NW_009710502.1:7253-11702 GCF_000703405.1 Apaloderma vittatum | reverse complement strand
CCTTTTTTTTTTTTCCTTTTTCCCCCCCTCCTTTCCTGCCTCCTCTTTTAAACCCACTCCACGCTGCCGCGCTATTACATGCTAATTTAATTTTACTATGGACGATATTTTCAGCATTTGCTGAGGACAGTAAATTTTGTAGTTTATGTTATTTCACTTTTTATGACTTTTTAACACTTAATAAAATTTTATTAGAGCACTTTTGTGTTTACAAGGCCACAAAACTCTTGGCAGGTTGTCAGAAGTCCTTTTTATTATGATCCTACTGATATACTGCGAGTAATGAAATAATCATGTCCAGAAATGTATCAAAGGCCAGAGGGATTATCCAATTTAATGGCTCTACAGATGCGCTGTGAGGGATACGGACAGGCAACGCGTCGACAGGCTAAAACCCGTGTGCGAGGCGGAGGCAGAGGCAGAGCTGCTCCATTTCTTTCCCTTTGCAGGCGGGTTTTGCGCTGTCCTAAGGGCTCCGGGCTGGGTCATGTGACCGTGGGCGCTTTCAAGAAAAATAGATTTATTCTGTCGCAAAAAGCTTTTTTCTTTTGATTCTTTTTAGGTGTGCACCTGGCACTGATGTGCTCACTCTGGTGTTTCCACTGCTTGCGACAGACATTAAAACACAATTTACTGGAAAACACCCCACGTCGTCGTGCCACTGTGCAGCGAACAGTGGCTTTGGGCATGAAGATTTGGTCTTGCAGCCAACGAATAAATAAACAGAAAAAAAAGAAAAGACTAAAATAAACCAACATAAATATAAAACCAGAGGCAGAACAAGCTGGTGAGATCAAATATAAGGGAGATATTTTACAGCATTCTGGTTTTGCTTTTGTCTTTGCAAGGGCAGGGTTGCAGGAGTGCTCTCGTTTCTGTAGCTGCCTTCGTTCCACAACAGGCTGTTTTTCTGCACTGCTGTTGGAGCTATAGCCTGAGATACTGCAGCTGTTTTTAAGGTCATTTCCTTTTATTTTAAATAATTGTTCATTTAACATATGTTGTTAAACTCGTTCTTGCATCAAAAGGAGGCGATTATACTTGCTGACCCCGAGAGCAAGGTGGGTGGCTTTGTTTTATAATTAAATTTGCTGTGTTCAATTTCGTATTTTTCTTTCTCTGCTGCTTCCTACAGAGCATGCCAAAAAAAGGTAAAAGGCAGCAATGATACCAGGAACACTTCAATGCCAGTCTTGCCTCTTTAACACACATTGTTGCAAACTTTCAAGCTTCACAGAGACACCAGAAATATACTCTTTCATCATTTTAGAATTAATTATTTAATTCACTGCAGTTTTAAACCTACCCCATTAAAGTCTGCAACTACAGATTTCACAATCTCCAAAGCACGAGGAGGAATTTTTCCTCCAGCACAAACATATGTAGCATATTCCAAGGAATCTCGTGATACTGCCAATATGAATATCTTTTAAAGAAAAACAGGTACTATGATTCTATGATCTGTGTATTTTAAAACTATATTTTAATAATTTGCAAGGACTTTACAAACGGATCTGAAGACAAGGTCAGAAGTGATCAAAGAATTTATCTTCAAAATCATGACAATATATTAGTGGACCACATGTTGGTATATTTATTCATATTACAAATCCCCCTCACCTTGGAAGAGTGCCTCCAAAATCAATGGGGCTTCTGGAGGAATTAAAATAACATACACTGTTAGCAAATACACCAGAACCTAGCCCAGGAGAAGTAATATAAATCATTAAATGCAGTTTAGCTGCAGGACAGAAGTTTTGTTTTGCCAGAACAATATAATCTACTGTAAATCATATGTCTGCAGGTCAAGGTCATTTTAAACTTCTTAAACCTTTAACAGCCATCAAACTGGAAAACCTGCAGGATGAAATTATGTGGTGAAAGAAGTGATGGACTGGAAACTGTTAACCTTGGAAGAGGAGCGTTTGCTATGGTTCAAGATAAAGAGCAAACTTAGAGATGCCTTAAGTATGTAAACATGCCACAGATTATTTAATCAATTAAGCACCTAACTAATTTAACCCTTTCCTAGGGTCATCATTTTTTTTTCCAGGAACATCAGAAAAGGCCTGAAGAAGCAAGTATGCAATTCCCACAATCAAGGAAAGAGAAACAGAAACAGAAAGGCACGATCCAGTGACTAGACCTGGGCTGGCACCTAGATGAGGTGTGCAAGGCTGGCAAGATTGCCCTAGGTGACAGAGGACATCCTTGGTGAAATAATTTAGGGGGCAGCACGCACAAATGCCAGCCCTGGGAAAGGTCTCTCAGACACCAGTGTGTGCCATCAGGGCAGTTATGTGGGGAGAGACATTCCTCCCCACCAAGGATGGCCAGAAAATGCTATTAGAGACATGGGGAGTGTGGGTCCAGGGGGAAATCTGTGGATACTCCACTACCGTATTTACATGTAACCCCTGTTCATGGCCTGGTTATTCTCTTCAGCTGGTCACCCAGCAGGCACAGTAGTGAAATGCAGGACAGTCTCGGCACACAGTATCTTGCTCTGATGAAACTCATGCTCTGATGGCCTGACGAAACTGATTTTCCACAATGAGACTAAAAGTGCAGTCATAATTAATTAGTTATTAACAGGCAGTCATCTATGAGCTTTGTAATGACTTTGTGCTATCGAATGCACAAAGCTGGACTATGGTATGCTATAGACTGATGGAATTACTGATGGCAGTTTCACAATTTATCATATACATATTTACACGCAACATGCCAACAGCTTTTTATCACAAAACAACTATGAAAACAATAAATTATGAAAATCAATCCAGAAGTCTTTAATTAAAGATGGCAAGAAGTTCTGTGAGAGCCACTTGGGTTTTAGCCACAGAACTCCTATGACTTAAAGTGGGATTTGTGCAGCTAAATCCCATTCAAATTTCTGCAAACAAAGTTAAGGCTGATGACACAATGTCAAATGCCACTCCCTTCTGAAATCTATTAAAGGGACTTCAATCGTGTCTTTAATTTTCTTCTTGCAAATTTGCTGGCAAAACAAGTGATAGGCACTTTTTCAGGGCTGTTTGTTATTTTTATTTTTTGGTTGGCAAATAATTTGTTTGTTGAAAGCTGCCATTTCGCAAATCAGGAGAAAATGTAACAAAAATTATGGGTCTCTCAAAGCAATGAAAACATTTCCAGGGCCTTGGTTACTATTACTTGAAAATGAAGGCCCAGTTCCTATAGATTAGCTATTAGCCATAGATTAGCTATTAGCTATCAGCTATTCTTATAGATTAGCTATTAATAGTCCCCTGGTATTTAGGAGACTATAAGACAATCCTTTCTCTGTAAATTCAAGCATGGACTGGAGCCCACATACGTCATCTCCCAAACAAGTGCCTCATGCCTAGGTGGTGGGGTCTTCCAAGAGAAAATAATAGCAAAGTTTAATTAAGCTGTCTCATAAATTTTCATTAAAATTTCCTGAAGTTGGGGTGTTTGAGGCTGAGGCTCCTGACTAGATCACCAAATTGAGAGAAAACCACAAATTCGTATCAAAGCTCTAGCCTTCTCTTTCCCGTGTAGTCATCTACTACAGAGATCAGTATGCTGCAAATGTGTAGAAGAATGAAAGCAGATGAAGATAATGATATAAACTTAAAGTATATAAAAATAAGACAGCTGAAATGCTACCTGCATCGTAGTTTTATTATAGTTTAATGGACATACGCCAATGAGCATTGTGCTTCTGTGTCCAAACTGATAGATGAACCCCATAAAATCTTTCCTCAGAAGAAAGTCAGATAAGTGAAACTCAGTAGAAAAATAGCTGTACTTTCTGCAGCTATAGATTATTCAATCAATGAAACTCTATCTAACTCAATACTACCCACGTCCTTGGATTTACTTTCTGAACTGCAATCTGAAGTACAAACTGGCTCCCAAATTCCTCTGATGAGTGTGGTAATTTTGAAAGCCCAGAAAGCCTTCCTGGGGACTGAGCAGTAGCTCCAGACTATGGGTTTTATGGCTGAGACAGAAAGGAATAGCATTTATAGTTCTCAAGACAGAGCTTGGGATTTGCTTTCTTGCTTAGGAACATAGTTATCATTTATAAGGCAATGTCGTTTAAGTTCTTAAGCTGAGTGGTAGTTCTGGAATCATTTCATGTTCTTTATTGTTTTGGTTTAGTCCCGTTTTTCTTCTCCTTTATTTGCAGTACATATATATCTCTCTCTCATTATTAGTTCACAAGAAAACATTAACATTTCTTTACTGTCTGCTTCCTGGTAACTTATGGAGACAACTTTATTAATGGTAACCATAGTAATACAGAAACAGAGTCTAACATGACCGCCTGAAACACCCAACCCAGAATAACTACAAGGAACCCAAGGTGCAATTCTCAGCCAAAGGAATTATAAACAGCAAACTCAACTGGAAGACTTCCCATCTTATATTGGAAAGTCCAACTAAACTCTACTCATCCTG
>NW_009710502.1:0-6988 GCF_000703405.1 Apaloderma vittatum | reverse complement strand
TCCCTAATTACCTGTGAGAAGAGACCAGCACCAACCTCTCCACAAGTAATTGTAGAGCACGATGAGTTCCCCCCTCAGCCTCCTCTTCGTCAAACTGAACAGACCCAGCTCCCTCAATCGCTCCTCATAAGGTCTGTTCTCCAGGCCCTTCACCAGCTTTGTTGCCCTCCTCTGCACTCGCTCCAACACCTCGATATCTCTCCTATACTGAGGTGACCAAAACTGAACACAATACTCAAGGTGTGCCCTCACCAGTGCTGAGTATAGAGGGACAATCACCTCCCTTCTTCTGCTGGTCACAAAATTTCTAATACAAGCCAGGATGCCGTTGGCCTTCATGGCCACCTGGGCACACTGCTGGCTCATATTCAGTCGGCTGTCAGTTAGAACACCCAGGTCCTTTTCCGCTGTACAGCCTTCCAGCCACCCTTCCCCAAGCCTGTAGCATTGCATGGGGCTGCCGTGACCAAACTGCAGGACCCTACACTCGGCTCTATTGAATTTCATACAGTTGGCCTGGGCCCATCGATCCAGTCTGTCCAGGACCCTCTGTAGAGCCATTCTACCCTCCAGCAGATTGACACTCCCTCCCAAGGAACAAAGGAATAAACATGCAAGGATTCTCCCAGAGCCACTGCGAAGTGTCTGGCTGCCCAAGTGCTGCTCTGGTTACCACCACAGGACAGCACCTTGCAGCTTGCTGGATACAGAATTATCTTCACAATCATTTCCAGAGGAGAAACTGAGGCACTCAGCCTGAAGGTATTTAAGTCCCTAGGGAAATCCCGCTAGGTGCCCTGTTCTCACCAGATCTGCACGGCTTCTACTGTCATCTTTCCCTGCCTAAAATATTCTTGTGAGTTTAAATGGCATCTCTGTGGTTTCACAGATTTGAATGGCGCAGGGGGTAAGGGAGCAGGAAATCTCTCACGGCAAAGTGCCCACACCTTCCTGTGTAAATCGCGGTGGCGGGGGGGGAATGAGCCTCTGTGAGAAGAAGACAGAACACCCAGGTCTCACGGGCAAGTGGGTGCCAGGAGCAGTTGCTGCAGAGGGATGAAGCTGGTGTGTCACATGTGGCCCAGCGCAGTGCAGGCGTCAGGGAGCTGGGGCTTTCAGGAGCAGCACCAGCACTGCAGCCAGTGTGCAGGGAAGCCTGGGCAAATGGCTCTCCTGTCGCTTTTGCTCTGGACTGGAGAAGCAGCTCTCTTACCCTTTGCATGGCTGGAGACAGGGGCAATTTGAAGCATCATCATTTTGACCCAAATTCTACTTTTAAGGGAGCATCGTCTGCAGCCCGCCCTGGTCTCTCAGACCATGTTGCTTCTCTCTCTCTCCTTCCACAGTCGCTGCTCCACTGCTAGGATGGTTTGCAGGAGAGAGGGAGGGCTGATACTACTCACAGGCTTTTTTCTCCCTCTTGATCTGTGTGTATTGCCTTCCTGATGCACTCTGAGGCAAGGGTGAGGATATATTTATATCTCCCATATAAATGAGAATTACCAGGATCTTAAAATATCATTTAGGAGTGCTGTAACAATGAGTATGTTACAGACATACAAGCTCTTTAAAAGTTTCTCACATAAGTAAAGACTGTCTCCAAGAAAAGTCCCATATATAATGTTACACAGTAATCATTACCTTAAAAAAGTATTACAAACAAAATAAAATCCAACAAATCAAAATGAATTTTGGCTATGTGACCATTCAAAGCTTATTAAAATTACAAACTTGAAGAAGAAGCTGGAATGCTTAAAACTCATCACTTGTTCATGTGCTAGTTTGATTTAAAGAAGGCTCCAGAGGCTTTCTTGAGCCTTTCCTGAATTATTCCCCAGACTTCAATGCTGGCCAAAATATGGCCATCACCAGGCCTGGGGTCCCTCCCTCTGCGTGATCTGTCTTTTTGCAGAAGATTCAAACCTGTCAGTCTTTCCTCTCACAGCCATACTCTTGGCAACTCTTTATTTCCCTTGGGGAATTCTAGGGCCTTTATCTTCACTCACACTTGGAAAAGATGTAATTTGCAATGCTTTAATACTTTGACTAAGGCAGCAGTTTCCTGGGGTGGTGTGCTGCCACGGTGCCTGAGCTGCTCCACCGCCCAGCCTTGCTGCCGTGGCTCCCTCACAGGGCAAGCAGCCTCTTTTGCTGTGTAAATGTGGCCACCTTCTACAGAAACTTCAATGAAAAAACTTGTTCCTAGTTTCTCAGATTGTTCACACGTCCTAGGTCAACTGCCTCATGCTCTAGGGGTAAGAACAATATTTTCTGGCAAAAAAAAAAATCACTGCCCATTAAGTTTCTAGCAGTTTGCATTGAATGGGTCAAGTGCAGGAGAGCCCCAAATTGTGACGTCCAAACAAGCAGTGCCTGTTGTGGGAATGGAAGTCAAGTAGGAGAGTTGAAAGCCAATGAGCCAATGAAGGTTACAAGGAAATGCCTTGGTCATCCTTCACCATAAAGTCCCTAAAGAAAGTTTGGCTCAAGGAACAGGCAAGGGTCTGGCCAGTTTTTAGACTAGTCAAAAGGAGTCTTTTGTGAAAAGGAGTTTTGGCAATTTATCTGGTAGGACAACTTTGCACATCAGATTGCTGTGATTTAAGTGACATCCTTCTTATGACAATGACATTGAACCAATCTGAAAAATGTTTCAAGATACTAAATCCCTCAAGCCTGATATTTGGAATGAGGTCCTCTTTCAAGATTGGAATTTCCCATCACTGATGTCATCTTTGTATTATGGAGTCCCTTATCTTTCATTCTAATGATATTGCATAGACCTGTCTTTGTGACACACTGAAGACTTGTAATAAAGTGATGCAGTGAATTTTCTCACTGGGATGTAGAGAAAAAGATGTCTCCTGGACAGCTTCAGGTTTGGGGTTTTTTTAATAAATTCTGCAAAGTCCCGTTACAAAATATAAGGTAATTCAAAGTAGAATCATAGAATCATAGAATCATAGAATGGCCTAGGCTGGAAGGGACCTTAGTAGATAAAGTACTTAGCAGAAATCAGATATTTTGAGAAGACAGTAACAATATCACAGCCAGAAGGTGATCATAAAGGCAAATAAAATATAATACTTATTTTTAACATCTATGAAAAATTAGCTTTTGTTTTGTTCATGTTATTTGCATGTCTTCACCACTTCAAATTGTTACCATCCAAACACTCTTCAGCTATTTATTTGCAGGCTAATGTTGTGACACACTGAATGTGTGTCAGTTTAACAACACATTCTTTAAAAAATGTCACCAGAGCCAGGTAGGGCCTGATCCACTGCCCATGGAAAATCAAAGAAAGCTTTTCAGTTATTTCTAAAGCCTTTGGGTTGTTTGTTCTCATAGTGAATGTTAGTAACAAATATGAAGATAAGTGGTTTCTGCTGATTTCCCCAAAGCTTTGTAAAATTTTAGTGTACTCCCACATAAGCCTGCTCTCCCTAAGTCAGTAGGTGTGTGTACATGCTTCAAAAAGGATACATAAAATAGGATGCTGTATAAAGAGAGAGAAGCATCTAAAAATTCCTACAATTCCTAGAAGTACATACTTTGATATCAAAGCAGTGCCTTGTATGCATAATAATCAGTTGAGAACATGGAGAGAAGAGGGTCCATTTTTAGTGTTAGTCCATTTAAAAATATTTTCAGTAGGCAATACACCTGGGGGAAACACCTCATATTACCAAAGTCACTGCAAATGCTCCAGACATACAATTTAATCAAAATATCAAACATCTTTCACCACAGTCCAGTTAACTTTTGTAAGCTAAACAATTACTTACAGGACTTTCCTCACAAGATGAACTTCTGGCAGTCGATATATAAACAGATTTTATGGGCTGAGTCCTTTTCCACTAACACACGCTGGTTTTGGCACAGTAAAAAATAAGAGGGGGGAGGGTGGAAGGGTCAGCTGCTTCCTGACATCTTTATCTTTATCAGTACCAGCAACCCCTCTGCTGGAGTCAGTGATTTGTGGTATTGTTGTTTATCTGTGTATCACTCACTCGGACGCCCTGTTTAGATCCGAAGGTCTCAAGACCACTTGCAATCTCTTCTAGGCTCGCTGTACCAGACAGGGCAGACATCTGGCTGTCAGTTATAATTGCATCTTGCACCAGAAGTTGTTTTTAAATACTCCTGATTCCCTTTGAACGCACAACTGTGATGCACAACAGTTTCAAGCCATTACTGCAAGAGGCAAAGTCAATCCATGGCTTTAGCCCAGTTTGAAGCAAGATTTATGAGAGACGGAGGGGAGGGGGGCCGTTTTACAAAAGGGTGGCTGTTTGAGCCTGCTTGGGTTTTAATGATACAGCAGTTTCCTTTCCAGCCTGTACAACTTATTCTTTGAACGCTGACAGAAACAGTGCATCAGAAAAGTATATTTGTGGTGTTGCCATGTTTAGTGTTTCCTGTTGTCTTTCTTTGGAAGTATTTTAGCAGAAATTAGGACTTCACATAAAAACCCCACAGGCTCTGGGATGAAAGGATTTACTATGAGGTTTCCTTCTCACTCTAGTGTGGTGGACTGTGATTTAAATGCTATAGACTCATGAAAGGATATGATGCCAATTAAAAGCATGAAACCTAATTTTTTGACAAAATAATCACATAATGCCCTTTCTATTATCTGGCTAAAGGGTTATTGACAGCACCTTTATGTCTCAGCCCAAATCCTGGATTTATTAGGCTAACAAACTGCTCTTGTTTAAGTTATATAGGCCAATGAATATTGCTGAATGTCCAGGCACAGGACTGCATTTAATATTGCAAAGGGATGTTTTTCCCCTGGTAATTGTCACACTGGGTCAAGCATGCACAGAAATGTAAGTGGACAGCTGGCTTTGGTTGAAAGCAGGGTTCTGATTTGCTGTTTAATACCAAATCAATTACAAAGTAATTTAGTAACAAATCTTATAAAGTGAAACATCACAGCGAAAAACTCAGCTGGAGTCTCTTCTGAGCTCTGAATTCAGTCTGCATGGAGAACATAGGAAATCTGATGGAAAAATATTTACTAGATTAGAGACAAGACGTTAAGTTCTGCCTCTCTGAGTCGCCAGTCATGACTGCTTGAGCCCAATATGTGATCTACATTGTTTTGTCAAGGCAAGATTCGGGGTAAGATAGACCATGCTGACGCTCTGTCAGGAGTGAACTATCCCTCTCTGCTTTGGCACCTGATCTGACACTGGTGAAGAGTCCAGAGGCCAGTATTTGCCATTCAGTTCAGCCCCTGATGGTCTGCTATCAATATTATACAGGGGTTTTCCCCAGAAGTGTTTCACATTTACACACATTTTGTGCTGCAGTGTCTGAAACAGGGAGCAATCTCTCTCTCTGTGTCACATACGCTCTCACATAAACTGGAGCCTGCAATTTTCCTAATCACTAAAATCCCTTCTCCCCATGTGTAAGTTGTTAACCTTCATTACGTCCCCAAGGGGACATACACTAAGCAGAGGCCTGTTAAAATGAAAATAACCATCCCTTCAAATTGCCAAATCATCATATTAAAAAGTCTCCTTCTTATAAAGCAACGTTCATCATTTGCAATGCCAGGCTAATTCCTGCTCAGAGTTGAATGTAATTATTTCTGCTGTGTGGTTTTACTTTTAAAAATACCTCATTGGCTTTTGCAGCATCACAATGACACATTGTTTTAAATCTTCTTAAACCTACAAGTTTTAAGATGAAGATACACCTTACAGTTCCTAGAAAATTCATATGGAGACCGCTTTCAGATGTGTACTTACATTGTTTTCTTCAAGCTTCAAGGTTAATTTTTACCCTGTGTGTTTTCCAGATGCACATAGGATTTTCCCCTCATTTCCTGTCTCGTTCCTAATCTAAAATCTATTGCCATTTCATAATAATTAAAAAAAGAGCTAGGCTGTTGAGTGAGCAGAGGAACTCCAGTGCCGAGCCGGGTGTGCTAGCCCTTCGGAACCTCCATTTTATCGCTGTCACACACAGGCTGCAAAATGGCGGCTCCTATGATTTGATGAACAGGGCCCTGCAATACACCCGTGCGGTCTTGACAAATGTCCTCGCCCCGGCTAAAGAAGGCTGCCTTCTCTCGCTGGTGCTCGCCTTTATGCCTGTCTCTCTGTGCTTTCACAGCTCTCGGTTGCCTCAGGACTGCCCATAATTCCTCTGCGAGATCTACAAAGCCACTAAACACTGATTTCTCATTTAAAGTTCCTCAGAAGTAGGCACGGTGCTGTGCGCATGACGTACAACCCCAAACGGTAAGAGGACAAAATCGCAGTGATTTTGTGTCCCGTGCGCGTATTAACAGAGGACCGAACGTCACACAGGCAGCAGCCCCAGGACCAGTTTGCACGGAGAATGAATGTTTTGCTTGTGAGTAAGTGGTCCCTCCAGATCAAGGTTGAGGTCATTGGCAAGATCTAGGCGTTAGCTCACTCCAAAGCTATTTGCACGTGTGAAAAAAGGAGTTGGTACGTGGACTCAGTGTCTCTCTTTCATAAAAGATGCGTGCAGCCTAACTTTTTGTAATAGTTGGGTACCAACAGTTTATCTCACGCTTGAGTATAAACACGCTGCTGGCGAAACAGTCGGCGACCTCGGGCTACCACTAGCCAGGTATCACAGAGCGCCACGAAAGGGGAAAATGCTAACGGGATGGGAATTGCCTGTGATTACCCAAAGCAGGATGAGCATCCTCTTCTGCCTGTGAGGAAACCATTTCCTTCCAGCCAGGTACGAGGCCGCTGCAGCGCGGGGGGTGCCTCCCGAACGCGGCAGCAGCTGCGGGCCCCCGAACGCGGCAGCAGCTGCGGGTCTGCGCGCAGCCTCTCCCCGGGTGAAACAGACCCGCAGCAGCGGCATTTATGGCCTAGGCAGCAATGCTGGCTTTCTCACTTTGGTCGGCAAGGCTTGCAAATAGGAAAAAAAACAAACCAACAAAAATAACCCCAGAATAAACGTCTGAGCTATTAAACCGAGCAATAGC